>NW_026057577.1:44155756-44243084 GCF_023721935.1 Panthera uncia | reverse complement strand
CACGAACTTGTATTCTCTTGTTTAGGTATAGTAGCATGGGGTGGTAGTGGGGTTGTGCTAGGCTAATATATGATAATACCATTTTATAGCCTTTTTATTTCTTGTTTGTTTTCTCCCTTAAGAAATAGGTGTCAAGGGGCACCTGAGGGGCTCAGTTGGTTAAGCCTCTGTCTTCGGCTCAGGGCATGATCTCATGGTTCATGAGTTCGAGCCGCGCATCTGGCACTGCTGACAGCCCTGAGCCTGGAGCCTGCTTCAGATTCTGTGTCTCCTTTTCTCTCTACTACTCCCCTGTTAATATTCTCTCTCTCTCTCTCTCTCTCTCTCTCTCTCTCTCTCTCTCTCAAAAATGAATAAACATTTAAAAAACAAACAAAAAAAAGAAATTGGTGTCAACATCTATCTCTCTAAATATTCTTCTGTAGCATACCTGTTTTACATGTGGATAACATTTTATGGTTAAATACCATTTACCTATCCAATCAAATTTAAATTTTTTGCTACTACAAAAATTGTGTATTTCCTTGTAGCTATGCCACACTTGTTTCTTTAGAAAACACTTCTGGAAGCATAGCTGGTGGGGTGAAAGAGTGTATTTATTTATAGAGGTTTGGTTATTTTTGTCAAATTATCCTCCAGCAAGTTATTTCCTTTGAATTTATTCTAGTGGTGCATGAGAGGGCCTATTTTCTCATATCTTAAGTAATTGTTTTTAAAAAACTTTGCTAGTCTGATATGGGGGAAATGGTATCTCACTGTGGTTTTATTTGCATTTCTTAAAATGCTAGTGAGGTTGGACATTTTTTCTTTTGTAAATTGCCTATTAATGTTCTTTGCTTACTTTTCTTTTGGGATGCTTATTTTTAAGTTAATTTTATTGAAGATATTTATGTAGTACAGACAGTATGTTATTTGTCTATAGGTTTTCTATAATGTAAATATGTTTCCCATTTTCTTAGTCACCTTTTGGGTTTTTTCTTTGGTATACTTTTACATGAGAAATTTTTGTGCATGTGGTTGAGTCTTAACATGTTTTTCTTGTGAAGTTCCTGCCTTCAGTGTCGGGTTTAGCAAGGACTTTTCCATCCCAAGATTACACACACTTTTTCTATCTTTTCATCCAGTTCTTAATGTGTCTGGAATTGTTTTCTTGTATTGGAGTATGAAAACATAAGTTCTTCAACAGTATTTTTCCAAATAGATTTCCATTTGTCCTGACAATGATTTATTGAATGATCTACCCTTTCTCTTTTAAGTTTTAGCTGAGCAAACTTAATACACAATTCAGCCTATGGATTTTCTTTTTTGTTGATTTCTCCACCTCCTTTTTTTTTTTTTTTTTATCAATATCACATCATTTTAACTATTGTATTGCATGTAAATATCTGATAGCTTGAATCACTCTTTTTCAACAATTTCTTGGCAGCGCATCATATCCTAACCCGAGGTTTGTAATGATGTCTTAATTGTTCATTTTACCATTGGTCTTACTCATTTTTAATCTCTTCACAACACAATTGGCTATTGTTCTAAAACACAAATTGGATCCTATTACCCTCCTGCTTGTTGTATGTATTTCCAGCCACTTTTACAAACTAAAAATGGGCATGTTGCCCATCAGAGAATTTTAGACCTCAAGTTCAAGCAATTTCTGTGCCTTCAGGGTATTTGTGGACACTATACCCACTGTTTTGGTGAATGTGCTTTTTCTTTTCTTTTCTTTTTTTAATTGCTGAGAGGCCAGCTCATAGTTTCACTGGACTTTGAAACAGCCATGACCCCAAAGCACTAGTAACCACTGGACTACAAGAAGGTGGTCAGACTCCTCAGAATGTCTCATAGGAGCAGGCTCTTCATGGGTAGATTCTATTTACCTCCCTCACTGCTCCCACACCCTCCTTGCTTCCTACCCATCCTGAACTGCCTGTAGTTTACTAAACAGTCTGCTGATTCACGCCTCAGTGCCTTTGTACATGATATTCCTTTTCCCAAAGTGTTCTCCCACACACACTTCACCCATCTGGAAAATTGCTGCTTGTACTTCAAGAAATGATCTAAGGGTCTTTTCTTCTGAAACCTTGCCTGATCTTAGGCAGAGCTAGTCACCTTCTTTTTTTTTTTTCTTTAAAAAAAAAAGCAGTGCACATAGTCATTTTTAAAACCATTATTCATACTCCTGGTGGGTTCTTGGGCAGAAATCAAGAAATTTGGGATACAAAGGAGAGTGGCAGGGTCAGTGAAAGGGAGAAGGATGGTTAGTGGTCTCTTGCAGTCCCACATGATTGTTGTGGCCTCAATTCAAGTGACAGCAGTGTGGATGAAGGAAGTGGAGTTGAGTTTTAGTTTGAAAGTCTGATCATAAGATTTGCTGATTAACTGTTGTAGGGGGGAAAGAAAGGGAGAAATCTTCTGTGATCTTTACGTTTCTGACTCAAAACACCTGGCTGGATGGTGTGGCCATTGTTTTTCTTAAGCTCATGGACTCAGTAAGGGTTCATCCTGTGATAATTTCCAACAGTCCTTAGACTCCACTTTTCCTGAGATGGTGCAAGGGTAGGTCTGATAATATGTGGGATAGTTTGAATAGTTCCTGTATTGCCTCTTGAGATAGTGGCACTGGTGGCTTGTCATGTGCTAGGCACAGGGACAGGAGAAAACATTCATGGAGGAGATGTGTCTTGAAATGGATCTGAAATTAATAACAAAGAAAATTTAAAATTATGGGAGGTGGTGTGAAGTTCATGTCAACCATCCATAATCCATTTGTGTTAATTTTCTCGGATGTCTTTTATCCTAGACAAAACAGGTTTTTTGTTTTTTTTGTTTTTTTCCAGTTACAGAAGCTTTGCTATTAGAGTAAAAACAATGTTTACTAATTAGGCTAGGTGGAGTCTGCGAATTTACAACTATGTTTATTGGTTATCAACTGCAACCTTCTGGAGATAGGAAATCTGTCGAGTTGTCTTATTCTTTTTAAAGGCTGCACAGTGTTTCCTTGCTTGCTTGTCAAGTCACTTCTGTACCTCAAAACCTCCTAGTGGAATTTGGGTTCTTTGAGTGTTTTCCTATTTCCAACATCGCACACATGTGAAGTGTATTGGTAAAATGAAGTCTTAAGCATAGAATTATTAGGTGAAAGCAGTTACCAAATTTTTCACCATGAAAGTTGAACTGGTCGACTCTCCTGGCAGGATCTGTGACTCCCTGCTGCTCCCACACGCCATCAACCTTGGGTGCTCATCTGATGGGGGTGGGGGGGAATGCTACTTCATTGTTACTTTGATTAAAATTTATTTTATTAGGAATACAACAGAGCAGCTTTTCCTTGTTAATATTTCTGTTTCCTTTACTCACTGTTAACTATTCTTGAACCTCTGAAATTGAGGGAAAGTGGTGAGTGTTGGAAGAAACATTGGCTCATTTTCCTGGTATCACTCTGGCCATTGAATAGAGGCCCTAATTTCCCATCCTGTGGAAACTGACTCCTGTTACTCGGCTAATTGTCCCTATTCCTTTCATAAATGCATTTATTGAATTCATACTGTATGCCAGATTCTGCCATAAGCACTGTGGTGGGGGTGAGGAGACTAGCCAATGAGCAAAAAAGACGCGAAATCTTGCCCTTAGGGACTTACCTTCTAAAGGAGAAAGCGTACTATGAATAAATTAAAAACAAAAACTGTCAGGTGGTGATAATACTACAAAGAAGAATAAAGCAGATACAGGGTTTCATTGATGAGGGTGAGGATAGGTGTGCTATTTTACATAAAATTGACAGGAAAGGCATTTCCAAGCATTTGTCCTTCTTACTCTCCTCCATGTGCTCTCTTGTAGTTCTCCTCCCTTTTTCATTCTTCATATTCCTTTCAAGTGTGAATTCTCAGATAAAGAATAGGGTTAAAGCTTTGTTTAATGACCTTCCCACAATGATTGCAATAAAATGGTATCTCTTCAATGTGATTTCTGTTGTATGTTGTAACAAATAAAGGATCACAAATAAAGACCACTTAAATTTTGTTAGGTTTATAGTGTGACAAGGAACACCAATATCTGGTATAGAAAAGGTGTGAAATATCCCAGCATTTATTGATAATATTCCAACCCTCCATTCACAAGTAGTGCCAGCTTCTCACAACTATCTAATGTCAATCACAAAAGAGATAGCTTCTCAGTGGGACTGGTTTATGGATTTTGCCCTCATGACAAAGGCAGTCTTCATTTGCAAAAGTTGCTCCAATTGAGGGAATGTGGAAAGGAGAAGTCATAACAGCCTCCATGGCTTTTGAACATAAAATGTCTACAACAGGGTTGATCGGTAAGCATAAGTTTTTGTTTATTTGGATTCTCTTGAGCTGGATGGAAAAACTCTAAGATTTTTACCATGGAAGCCATGGTAACTGAATTTCCATAATGGATAGCAAAGATCTGAAGAGGATTCTCAATTTACATATTCTCTCTGAATTTATGCTCAAAGAAAAGGTATTAATAAAAATTAACATAAGGAACAGTCTAAGTATATTAAGAATATTCTGGATCTGCAGACAAATAGTGCTGGAAAAGGCTACCAGTATATTCTTAGGCAAAAGTCATAGAGGAATTTTGGGTCCAAACTTAAGAGTGTCTACCCATCATCAATTTTTAGTGAAGCCACAAATGGGCCACTTAGCTCTTGTTGTGGTCTAGATTCAACATAAAACAATAACAACAGCCTTTATGAAATACTTGATGTAAGCCCCTGTGCTAAGTATTTATTACATTATCTAAGGTATTAAATAATGAAAGGTTGAAAGGTAGGTAATTTCATTACACCTTATAGTTGAAGAAACTGAGACAAGTGATCTGGAAAAATTAAACTATTTATAAATACTAGAATTGGGATTTGAGCTACATGTGTCTGTTATCAAAACTTGTGCCCATCCAGTGTTCACTGAATACCTCCAAACGGCCAAGCAATAGTTTAAGATGGGTTCACACATGTTCAAGCATTAAAACAACCAAGTAAAGTAGATGTTCCATTGAAGAGAAGGGCACGAAGACTAGAGAGGTAGCTCTGTCAAAGTTACACAGTTGAGAGTGGTCAAGTCGGAATATGAACTCAAGACCTCTGTCTTCAAACCCTATATATATATATATATATATATATATATATATATATATATATTTTATCCCAGCCTATTCTCTGCACAGTCATCATCATATTCTTCCAGTTCTCTGCTCCTTTGAGATAAAGTGATAATTAGCAGAGATTCCTGGAAGGGTGTAAAATATCTGCACTTGAAAAAGCTTCACTGGATTTTCCCATCATTTAGACCATTACCGTATTGAATCTAATTTAGTACTTTCAGAAACGGTGTAAGTTCTGTGGATAGTTTCGGTATGCTTCACTAAACTAAATGGTATCCTGGTGGCCCAAGAACACTCATACTGCTTCTAAATATGTAGGAATAATGGTTGCCACCTGCAAGTAGCTTAGGCAGTAGGCAGCCAGGCTTCAAATTGGAAGTGCTTGGAATGGATGTGTATTTTCTGGTTCTCTACCCCAAGCTTTATTGAAATACAGCTGACAAAAGTATAAGATATTTAAGTTGTATAACATGATTTGATATATGTATACATTGTGAAAAGATTCCCCCCACCCCATTCAGTTAATGAAAACCTCCATCACCTCACATTTGTAGTGTTTTGTTTGGTTTTGTTTTGGTGAGAATGTTTTGCTGTTTTAGTAGCTTTCAATTATGCATGACAGTGTTATCAAATATAGTCAACATATTCTACATTAGATCCTCCAACCCTATTTATCTTATAAATGAAAGTCGGTACCCTTTATCAACCTTCTATTCCCCATTCCCTTCTGTCTTTAAAGGTTCCATGTATAAGTGTTGCAATGCGGTATTTGTTTTTCTGCCGAGCTTGCTTCACTTAGCGTAATATCCCCTTGGTTCCTCTATGTTGTTTCAAATGAATGGATTTCTTTCCTTTTTAAAGGCTGAATAATAATACATTGTGTGTGTCACATTTTATCTGTTCATCTTTTGATAGATGCTTAATTTGTTTTCATACCTTGGCTATTGAGAATAATGTTGCTTTGAATATGGGAGTACAGATATCTCTTTGAGATGATTTTGTTTCCTTTTAATATATACCCAGAAATGGGATTGCTGGACTGTAATGATAGTTTTATTTTTAATTTTTTCAGGAATTTCCATACTGTTTTCCATAGTAACCATACCAGTTTACATTCTCTTACATTGTGTAAGAGTTCCCTCTTCACTACGTCCTTGCCAACATTTGTTATCTTCTTAATAAACATCCTTACAGTTGTGAGGTGATACCTCATTTTGATTCTGATTTGCTCTTCCTGATGATTAGTGGTGTTGAAGCCCTTTTATGTTCCTGTTGGCCATTAGTATGTCTTCTGTGGAGAAATGTCTATTTAGGCCCCATTTTTAAATTGTTTTTTAGGTTTTTTTTCTTTTTTTTTTTTGCTGTTGAGTTTTATGTGTATATATTCCTTCTGTATTTTGTATTAATCCCTTATAAGAGATTAATATCAGATATGTGGTTTGCAAAGATTTTCTCCCATTCCATATGTTGCTTTTTCACTTCGGTGATGGTTTTCTTTGTTATGCCTAACGTTTTTAGTTTGATGTAGTACCACTTATTTTTGCTTTGTTGCCTTTACTCTTGGTGTCAAATCTAAAAAATCATTGTCAAGACCAATGGTAAGGACTTAATATGTTTTCTTCTATGTGTTTTAAGGTTTCAGGTCTTTGGGTCTAGTCTTTGATCCATTTTGAGTTGATTGTTGTTTATGGTATAAGATGGGGGCCCCAATTTCATTTTTCTACCTGTGGCTGTGTAGTTTTCTCAAAACCATTTGTTGAAGACACTATCCTTTCCTTATTGTCTGTTTTTGGCTCTTTTATCAAAAATTAATTGTATATGCATGCGTTTATTTCTGGGCCCTTGATTTTGTTTCATTAGTCTCTGTCTGTTTTTTATGCTAACACTCTTTTGATTACTATAGCTTTGTAATAAAGTTTGAAATCAGGGAGTGAGATGCCTCCAGTTTTGTTCTTCTTTCTCGGGATTGCTGTGGCTATTCAGATTATTTTGGTTCCGTACCCAGTTTAACAGTGTTTTTTTTTTTTTTTTTTTATTTCTGTGAAAAATGCCTTTGGAGTTTTGATAAGGACAGCGTTTAATCTCTAGGTATGGATGTTTTAACAATATTCTTCCAATCCATAAATATGGACTATATTTCTACTTATGCCACCTTCAATTTCTTTCATCAGTTTTAGAGTTTTCAGTGTACAAATCTTTTACTATCTTGGTAAAATTAATTCACAAGAACTTTGTTTTTTCAGTGCCATTATAAATGGAATTGTCTTCTTAATTTCTGTTTCTGGTAGTTGTTGGTGTACAGAAATATAACTAATTTTTGTATATTTTTGTATCTGAAACTTTACTGAAATTGTTTTTTAGGTCTAACAGTTTTGTGGTGAAATTTTTAGGTTTTCCAAATACAATATGTCCATGAAAATAGAGTCAGCTTTCTTTCTTTCTTTCTGATTTGGATATATATTTTTTCTTGCCTAATTGCTCCATTTAGGACTTCTAGTACTATGTTAAATAAGACCCTTGTCTTATTCCTGAACTTGGAGTGAAAGCTTTCAGCATTTGACCATTGAGTATGGTATTAATTGTGGGCTTGTCATGTATGGATTCATAATGTTGAGGCACAGTCCATGTGTAGGCAGTCTCTTGAGAGTTTTTATCATGTAAGGATGTTGAATTTTGTCAAATGATTTTTCTGCATTTATTCAAATGATCATATTATTTTAATACTTCATTTTGTTAATGTGGTGTATTCCATTATTGATTTGCAAATGTTCAATCATCCTTGCATCCCTTGAATGAATCACACTTGACTATGGTGCATGATCCTTTTAATGTATTACTGAGTTCTGTTGCTAGTATTTTGTTGAGAATTTTTGTATTGATTGGGAATATGGTCTGTAGTTTTCTTATAGTGTCCTTGTCTGACTGCTTTTGGAGTAATGCCTTGTAAAATGAGTTAAGATATGTTCCCTTTTCTTCTATTTTTGAAAGAGTTTGGGGTGAATTAACATTAGTTCTTCAAGTATCTGATAAAATTCATAGGTGAAGTATTCTGGTCTTGAACTTGTTATTGGGAAGTTTTTGAATTACTTATTCGATCTCCTTACTAGTAATTGGTCTGTTCATATATTCTATTTTTTGATAATTCAGCCTTTGTAGGTTATATGTTTCCAGGGATTTACTGATTTCTTTTAGGTTGTCCAATTTGTTGGCATGTAATTGTTCAAAATAGTCTCTTCCTTTGTATTGGTGTGGTATCATTGTTATGTCTAATTTTTTATTATAATTTTGTTTATTTGAACCCTCTCTCAGAGAAAGTTTGTTCATGTGTAGCCCTACTTTCAGTGCATTTGTGGGAGGAGGGGAGTTCAGGAGTCTCTTATGTCATCATCTTTGTTGACTGTGTCTTGATTTCTTTTTGAAACTACAGCTGCATTAAATCAATTCTTAATCTTGAAGTTTACTTGAAATACATCATATGCTGTTGTTAGGGCTTATCATTATTAAATTTAAAATATAAGTATGGCACTCTAGCATTGAAAATGTAGGACTTCATGTAGGAGAAAGTTTGTCAGTTTCTTGAAGACGTTCCAGAGAGAAATCAGGGACATAATGAAAGCAGGTAGATTTCTAAAATCTTTATTGAGGATTAGTGTTGGAAACTTGCAACATAATTTAACTGATTTTTTGCTTTATTCTGGGCTATTAAATATTCCATATGAAAAACATTTTTTGTAATTTGAGAACAAATAACACAGCCATATTTCTTGATCTGAATAAAGTGATACTATGTAGGATCAGTGGATTGTTGCCATTCTCAAGTAACTTTTTTATATACATTCTTCTTTTGGAAGAGGTTTAGAAGAACAAAAAAACTTTAATTTACAAATTCTCAGTATTCCACATACTGATAGATTCAGGTGAATTTTCCTGGAAAAAAAGTAACTACCTTCACAGGCCTTTTTACACTTTCCTTATCTATTTATCTATCTGAACTATTTCTTAGGCAACAATTATTTGTACTTTGTTGCCTTTCCCTACCAGCCCTGACAGGTTTCTTAGCTCCATGTCCTGGAACCTACAAGTTAAACCTGAAGGCTCTGAAAAATTAAAGATTAGTCTCTTTGTTCTGTTTAAAAATTTTGGCTTAGCAAAGAGTGCTATGGACAAGTGCTCAACTTGTACTAAATAAAAAAAGCACTAAATAATTGTCTAATTTATTCAAGCTGAAATAAAATGGAGTAGAAGGAAGTGTTCCCAAAATTGAAATACCAATGTCCTAAAAGAAAATCTTAGAAATAATATGCCCTCGTAGACTTCTAGGTGGAGAGCCAGGAAACATTTGTATTCTTGGTTGAAGTTTTAATACAAATTGTCATAAAACATCCAAGTGTAAACCTGAACTTTCACTTATGAGTAAAGTGACTTCACTGTTCTTAGATGATTTTTCAGGTTTAGTTTTACATCCCATAGGGGAAGAAAGTACTTTTGTATTTTGGAGAAAAAAATTCTGGTATGGAAGGTTATAATCTAATAGCAAACAAATCTCACAGTTGACTGTCCAGTGTTCTCTGCTCATGTTTACTTCGCTTTAATACTGTACCATAAACCTGTGCTCTAGGCAAAGTATATTCTATTTATATTTGTAAACCATTATTTTCTCCAAGCATCAATCATTTCCTGGTTAGTGAGATGAACTTAACAGCGTTTTGCATTTTTACATCTCCTTCAGCATTTTCTTTGCAGTGTGCCAAGACCGTTTATTTGACATACAGAACTGTCTCTCAGAGTTAGGGAGATACAAGGAAGTTTTTTCTTTTTCACTTCTATTTTTCCCATTCACAGTAAATTAAGGATTATGATTGGTGCAATGAGACCTGGAGGCAGTAGTGAGAGATGCTTGGAATTAGGTACATGCAAAAATAGATGCCTTTTCTACCATTAAAGACTGTTAGGATTCTAATGAGCTTTGTCTTTTACATCTATAAATAATATGGAGATTAGAATACTGATGTTAGGAGATTTTTAGGAGGATTAGATGACTTATGTAAGTTGTCTAACAGGGTACATAGTGAACACTCAAAAGGTATAGCTAATGATCATATTGATAGTAACCATTCGATTTGTTGAATATTCTTTAAAAGCACACATAGACATCTCTTCCTTTTTTGGGGGGGAATTTTTCTGTTTGCCTTGTATTTGAGTTAAGGACTTCTTTTGCTTTCCTTTTTCTTTTTTAGTAAAACTAAATTGTATTTCACCTAATTGAAAATCACTTTGGTTTAGTTTAACTCAGTTGTACCCATTTGAATCCATTGAGTCTTTTTTTATCTTGACGTTCAAAATGAAGGTGATTTACAAAACAATGCTATTAAGTCTGCCTTTTAAGACTTAAACACAAGTTGAACAAAGAAGGAATGTTCCAGTTCCTCTACTTCAGCTCAGTGACACGTAGTGTTGTCATTTGTCATTGTTTTTGTTTGTTTAAAAATAATTTTTTTAATGTTTATTTATTTTTGACAGAGGCAGAATGCCCTGATCTGGGGCTTGAATTCCAGAGCTGTGAGACTGACCTGAGCTGAAGTCAGATGCTCAACCGACTGAGCCACCCAGGCGCCCCTGTTTGTTTTTGTTTCCAATCATTTAGAAAGCTTGCCATCCCCATCATTTGTGAACTTCTGGGAAAAATAATTTTTATTTCAAGATTTTTTTGTAGTGTCAAATCTCACAACTGTTTATACCTTCATATGTCATATTTTAAGTCACAGAAATCTTTTCACCTCTTAAGCCTTATCTTCTTTGTGTCTAGCAAATACCATTCACCTTTCAAAAAGTTGATTTTAATGATCATGTCTTGAAGGGTTTCTCATCATCTCAAAGGAGAGCTCTCATTCAGCTCTGAAATCTTAGAGAGTAACCATAAAACTTAGCTATTTTTAAAAAGTGAATGGGGACCCTATTTATAATCACATTGGGATAATAGGTATAACCTGGCACTGCATGGGTAAACAGGATGTATTGTTATCCAGGTTATTGTCTTTTGGGATCCTAATTGTTAATACAAAGGACTTTGAATTCAAGTTGATCTGCCTCCCACTTGTAGTCTCTGTATGACTTTGGGAAAATTATCTTGTCCTTTGGAATTCATTCATTCTTTTGATGGCTGTTTATTGACCTATTAGATGGCGTGCAAAGGGTCAGGCATTGATAATGCAAAGATAAATATATATTGTCATTGCTCTGACGAGGCTTACATCCAACTGTCATCTACAAAATGGGGCTAAGAGCAACTACATTATGGATTATGAGGAATAAATGACATAATACTTGTGAAGCATGTAGTAGAATCACTAGTATATAGGAAGTGCTCAGTGGCAACTATGACTTTGATTGTACTTCTCACATGTTAATTATTATATAATCTATAAGTATGATTTTTGAAGTCAGAAAGTGTGTCTTATTGATGTTTGCATTTCTTAAGGCTTCAGCAATGCAGCCTCTCATTGTTAGAATATGTTGAGTAAGTCCTACTAAATACCAGGTATGAGATTTTTTTCCCAATTTGTCTCTTACTTTTTTGCTTCTCTATTGATTCTTTCCTGCCCTTTTTTGGTAAATGGAGTATTTTTAAGTGTGCCATGTTATTTTATTCTTAATTGCCTTTTAATTATACCCCCCTCTCTATTGATGGCTGCAGGGTTAAAAATAGGTACCTTTAGCTCATTAGAGTTTATTTATAGTCAATGTTGTACTTCTTCATAATTGACACCTAACATTTAACAAATGTAATAATCTTTAATAACATGACTTAGGTTACTTATTCCTCTTTCTTTGCATCATTATTGCTGAGTCTTTCAAAGTATTTTTTAAAGTGCACCTAATAGTATCATTATTATTTTTTCTTTAAATGTTTGGTAGTTTTCTAAGGAAATTCCAAGAAGAAAGACAACATAATAATATAAATTTACCATTTTATTTAACGTTTTTAGTGTTTCTTACTGTTTATTGTAGATGTAAATTACTCTCTGGTTTCATTTGCCTTCAGCCTGTTGCATTTCTTGCAAACTCTGCAGGGCAGGTCTGCTGCTGATTAATATTTTCAGCTTTTGTTGATCTATAAATGTCTTTATTCCATTCTGATCTTTGAAGGTATTTTTGTTGGATATAGAATCCTGGATTAATAGGTTTTTTTTTTCCTTTCTATAGTTTTAAGATGCTATGTCATTGTCTTTTTATGTCTTGTCTCCATTGTTTCCCAATAAGCCTGTGGCCATTCTTATTCTTGTTCTTCTATATATAATGTGTGTCTTTCTCCCCACGCTCTTCATATTTTATTTTTAACTTTATTTTTAACTTCTCCTGTTTGACTTCAAAGTGCCTGAACACAGTTTTATTTATATTTACACTCCTTGGGATTTGCTAAGCTTCTTGGATCTCTAACCCAGTATTTTTAATCAGATTTGAGGAGTTTTCACTCAGTATTCCTTCAGATTTTTTAATTGGCTAATCTTATTCTCTTTTACTTTTAGGATTGCAATTATATTTATGGAAAATTATTTGATATTGTCCTGCCTCTCCTTGAAGCTCAGTTCATTCTCTTGCTTTTTCTCCTGTTCATTTCCTAGATTGAATTATTAGTTTAAATCTGTTGTAGGTTGTCACTTTCTTTGCTGCTATCTCCAATCAGCTATGATGCCCATCCACTAACTTTTTTATTTCGTTTGTAGTTGACAGTTCCTGAACATCCATTTGGTCTTTTTCTCTGCTTATACTCCCTCTCTGTTTACTCATTAAGATCATATTTCCTTTAATTCTTTGAGCATATCTTTCTTTAATTCTTTGAACATAGTTATAATAGTTGTTTTAAAGTTTTTGTTAGGCCGAATACCTGGGCTACTTTGAGGTTTTATTTTTTGCTTGTCCATGTGTCACAATTTTCTGTTTTGTGATTTTTTTTACTGATTATAGGAAATTTTGGATAGTATGTTGTAAACTGTCTGCATTCTGTTATTTTCTTCGGAAGAACATTGATTTTTATTTTGGCATACTGTTGAATGATTGGCCATTCACTCTGAACATGGTTCAATGCTTCATTAGTGCAAATCTATATGTTTGCCTTGAGCCTTTGTTTTAGCCTTTGTTTGGGTCCTAGGACTCAGTTTACTTGTATAATGCAGTCATTTCCTTCCCCAGGTGGCTTCCACAAGTGTTAGTAAAGTATTTATTAATGAGGTCTTCTACTCTTATAGGGCCTGAACTCCAGTGATGTCCAGCATTGTCTTTCCTCTAGCACTCCTTGACTGCTGGTATCTCTGTTCTTTCAACCCCATTACATTTGCTATCAGGTAAGCCTCAGGTGTTTTCATCCTGCAAAGGTATGGCCCAGATCTCAACCGCAGACTTGGAGAGAATTCTAACTTAGACTTGTGGGAATTTCTCTCTGCATAAATCTTTGCTTGCTAAAGTTCTACCATCTAGGACTAACATTCGAGTCATGTCAGCTCATGTCACCTGCCCTGAAACCTGCTCTCTACCTCCTCAGCTTAACATAACTGCTCTGTTCTACTTGACTTCATCTCTCTATGTCATGTTAAAGAAAATATCCTTAGTAATATGGACTTTGATGGGATTTACCTTTTTGCCTTTTCTCAGGGATTGCAGTCCTAGACTGATCTGTTTTCTGCTGTCTGAAAATATTGTCCTTATGTATTTTATCCAGTTTTAGAAGTGTTTTCTGTTGGAGAACTCATCTCTTATCAGTTATTCTGTCATAGCTGGAAGCAGAAATGCATAATTGTCTTGCATTGTTTTATAATTTTTTTGTGACTTATAATGCATGCTACCTATATTAGAAATTTGGCGGGAGGGGCGTGTGCCTGGGTAGCTCAGTTGGTTAAGCATCCAACTTCAGCTCAGGTCATGATCTCTGGGTTTGTGAGTTTGAGCCCTGCATCAGGCTCTGTGCTGACAGCTCAGACCCTGGAGCCTGCTTCAGATTCTATCTCCCACTCTCTGCCCCTTTCTTGCTCATGC
This sequence comes from Panthera uncia, assembly GCF_023721935.1. NCBI lineage: Eukaryota > Metazoa > Chordata > Mammalia > Carnivora > Felidae > Panthera > Panthera uncia. The sequence goes on along the minus strand of NW_026057577.1, from coordinate 44,228,930 downwards.
TGTCTCTCCCTCTCTCAAAAATAAACATTAAAAAAAAAGAAATGTTTTGTAATTTTAATTATTCTTTTAGAGTTTGAGAGAGAGAAAGAGAGAGTGCGTGCTCAAGAAAAAGAGAGCGGGGGAGGGACAGAGAGAGAGAGGGAGAGAGAGAATCCCAACCAGGCTCTGTGTTGTCAGTGTGGAGCCCAGTGTGGGGCTCAAACTCACCAACCATGAGATCATGACCTGAGCAGAAATCAAGAGTTGGACGTTTAAGTGACTAAGCCACTGAGGTGTCCCTAATTATTTTACTTTTGATCAGAGAACAGTACATTCACATGGGTAAAATTCAAAAACTACAGAAAATAAATAGTCATAAATCTTCCTACTAAGCTGAGTAATGTAGTTCTCCTTAGAGTTGAAAGGTGTTAGTAGTTTGTATACTCTTTCAGAGACTTTATACATTTCTTAAAAAAACTAAGAGGGAGAAGAATATATAAGCTTACATATAATTTTATTTGTCTTGTTAATGGTAGTATGATATATATGCTCTTCTGTATCTTTTTTCTACTTAATATCTCAGAGGTTTTACATATTAATACATAACTTCTCCATTATGCTTTTTGGTTGTTATAAACAATGCTCCATGAACTTCCTTGAACACACCTTTCAGTAGAAGCTAGTGTATCTGTAGGATAAATTCACAAAAATGCAATTTCTACCTTAAAACATATATATCTTTGTTGTTTAGTTAAATAATACCACGTTTCCCTGTGTGGTGTCTATACTACTACCAATACTTAATTGAAGGGATGCTGACATTTTTGTTGTGACTCCAATGTTCGCTTTCTCTGTCGTACATCTAGAAAATTGGCTTCTCCTTAAAAAACAGCAACAACAACAAAAACTTCCATATAGTTGACACACAACATTACATTAGTTTCAGGTATAAAACATAATGATTCAACAATTCTATACCTTATACTGCTCTGCTCACCACACATGTAGCTACAATCTGTCACTATACAACAGTATTGCAATACCATTGACTGTATTCCCTATTCTGTGCCTTTTATTCCTGTGATGTATTTATTCCACAACAGGAAGCCTATATCTTTCTCTCCCCTTTACCCATTTTGTCCATGAACCACCCTCACTACCTACCCACCAGCAACCACACATGTTGCCACTTCTTCACTGGCAGCTACCACTTTGTTCTCTGTTTTTATGAGTCTGTTTCTGCAATTCCATGTATCTGTGAAGTCATACAGTGTTTATATTTCTCTAAACAACTTATTTCATTTAGCATAGTATTCTCTAGGTCCATCCATGTTTTTGCAAATGGCAAGATCTCATCCCTTTTGATGGCCGAATAATTCTCCATAGTGTACGTGCGTGTGTGTGTGTGTCTGTGTGTATACTACGTATTATTTATCCACTCATCTATTGCTGGACATGGGTTATTTCCATATTTTGGCTCTTGTAATTATTGCTGCAGTAGATACAGGCATATATCTTTTCAAATCAGTGTTGTCATTTTCTTTGGATAAATACTCAGCAGTGGTAGAATTTTTGGATCCTATGATATTTCTGTTTTCTTAATCTTTTGAGGAACCTCCATGCTGGTTTCCACAGTGACTGCACCAGTTTACATTTCCATGAGCAGTATACCAGGTTTTCTTTTTGTCTACATCCTTGCTAATACTTGTTATTTCTTGTCTTTTAAATTTTTGCCATTCTGTCAGGTGGGAGGTGATACTACATTGTGGTTTTTGTTTGCATTTCTCTGATGACAAGTGACATTGAGCACTGTTGAGGTGTCTGTTGGTCATCTATATATCTCCTTTGGAAGAATGTCCGTTCAGGTACTCTGCCCATATAAAATTTTTTTTTAATGTTTATTTTTTGAAAGAGAGAGAGAGACAGACAGAGCAGGGGAAGGGCAGAGGGAGAGGGAGACACAGAATCTGAAGCAGGCTCCAGACTCTGAGCTGTCAGCACAGAGCCCAATATGGGGCTTGAACTCATGGACCATAAGATCATGACCTGAGCTGAAGTCCGATGCTTAACTGACTGAGCCGCCCAGATGTCCCTCTCTGCCCATTTATAAATAGAATTTGTTTGTTTGTTTGTTGGTTTGTTTTTGGTGTTGAGTTATAGAAGTTCTTTATATTTGAAATATTAAATTACTGGATAAGCCATTTGCAAATATCTTCTCCCGTTCAGTAGAGTGCCTTTTAGATTTGTTGATGGTTTCATTTGTTGTGCAGAAGATTGTTACTTTGATATAGTCCCAATAGTTCCTTTTTGCTTTTGTTTGCCTTGCTTGAGGATACATAACCGGAAAAATGTTGTGACAGATGATGTCAAGGAAATCATTGCATATATATACTCTTTTAGGAATTTTAAAGTTTCAGATCTCACGATTAGGTGTTTAATCCATTTTGTATTTATTTTTGTGTATGATGTAAGAAAGTATTCCACTTTCCTTCTTGTGCACATAGGTGTTCAGTTCTCTCAGCACCATTTGTGGAAGAGTCTGTATATTTCCCCATTGCATATTCTTGCCTCTTTTCATATATATTAGCTGATTCTATAAGCATGGGTTTGTCTTCACTCCCTATCATGTTCCATTAATCTTTGTGCCAGGCATCAGCATTTTGTTTTTATTTTTTATTCTGAATAAATCAGTTAGTAATCTTTTCCTGATTAACTCATAAATTTCTTGTTATAACAATGAGGTGAGCATCAGTGATTTTTATAATTAGTGATGGCATTACTCTCACTACTGTATTACTACTAATACTGTGGTTCATTTCCCTAATATTCCAGATCACATACCAACTGATAATTTCCATTTTAGATGTAAAATTTTATTTCTGATTTAGTGATTGTCAAAGAATTGATTTCTGTTTTCAGTGCTTTGAAAATATGGGTAGAACATATGATAGTCTGCTCTTCATTCTGAACTTGATTGTGTCTTTGAAATGCACAGTCTAACTTTATTAATTCTTTATGGAGTTATGTCCTTTGAGCTTCCTAACTTGTTTTATTTATTTCTTGTTTTTCCTTTACCTCACTTGCTCTTCTGAATTTGAGAAGCTGCAGGTGTCTGTTACAAGGTATAGTTTTATTCATTGAACATTCTGAATCAATCTCTGTCTGTGGAAACAGTGACTCTATTAGCTTCCCTACTTTCAGGGACATAAAGTCATCTTTAGAAAATTCAAAAGTCTCTAATTTGTTAGGTTTTTGTCTTTTTGCAGTGTGCTGCAAAGCAAATTATTAATTCATTGTGGTGAAATATGGAAGTATTTATCTCTAATATTAGCATTTCAAAATTTTTCTATGAATAAATGCTAATATTAGGTCTTTTTTTCCCCTAGTATTCGTCTTCAACTCCATCCATTTAAATGTCACAGAGAAAGAAATTTCTCATTTTTTTCTCTTTCGTTGTATCTGTAAGTATTTGATTACTGTGTTATATTACCACCAAGTTATAATGCAATATACCTAAGGAATGAACCCTTAAAAAACCCATTAAATGTAATTTTTTTCTTGGTAACTCCTTTCTGAAAACAGTTATTTTTCTTTATACTCCAAATTCCCCCTCCCTTCCACCCTCATACAGCCCAATTCTTGTTGCCAACTGCCTTTGACTGCGTATCTTCTTGTCAAATACATTTACTGATCTATTGTACACATTATTACATGAGACTGTAACTCAGTGAGTTGAAAATGTCAGTGGCATAGAATTGTATTAGGGGAACTAAAAAAAATAAGTCTGTTTTTTGCCCACAAGGAGTGTAATGCTTGAGAACTTAAGATTTGAAATTAAGCAGGCAGACGTAGGCTGGATGATTCTGGGTGAGGTACACTAAGTCTCAGTTCTCTCGTGTGTGAAATGTACTTATCTCATACATTAAGCAAGATAAGTCTGCAGAGAGATCTCTCTTCAGACTTCAGAGAGGTTGTTTCTCTGGGCACATTTCTTACTTGTGTTTTTTCCAAAGGGGTAGGCAGTATTTTGACAGTTTTTAAAGTCTAGCTGCCAAACATTACCGTGGCTATTACCATAGCCACTTCACATTCTGGCAACACAAAAGAAGTCTGAACACCTTTTACTTGAGGTAAATGAAATGTTTGATTTATTAATACCCATATTGCCCATGTGTAGACAGAGACACACAGTGATTAGTCAAGTTTGTGTAAAGATTATAACAAACTAATCCTTAAATTTCAACAGTTTAATATATCACACATTTAGTTATTACTCACATCACACTACAATGTGGTTTGTGGGTGGGGGGCTCATTATGCTTCATGAAGTTATTCAGATACCCAAGCTGTTTCTGTCAAGTCACTTCGCCATCTTGTAGGGGCTTCAGAATCTTGCCTTAGGTTCTCTACCTGGGTAGTAGACCAGAGAAGAAAGAGTGGGAAATAGCATGGCAGTTAGAGAGCCTGGAAGTAGATGGAGTGTAGATTTCCTCTACGCATATTCTCTTAGCTAGAGCTAGTCTCATAGCAAATGCAGGGCTCTAGGAGATGTAGTACAGCCATGTGGTCAAAGAAGAAGGGAGCCCACGAATACTGATGCAGGTTATTAATACCTACAATTTCATGGAATCACAGAAGTTTGGACTTTGAGTCCAGTTGCCTCGTTCAAGTTGAGCATAACCACATAGGTGTCCCCACTGTGTGACCTGATCCTGCCAGCTGTCTTGATGTGGATCTGTTTGAAGCTAAATGACTTTCCTAAGACTCAAACTTCTTTTCCCCCTTATTTTTTTTAAGTTTATTTATTTATTTATTTATTTATTTATTGAGAGAGAGAGAGAGAGAGAGAGAGAGAATATGAGTGGGGGAGGGGCAGAGAGGGAGTAACAGAGAGAGAGAGAATCTCTCAGGCCATGACCTGAGCTGAAACTAGGAGTCAGTGGGTTAACTGACACACCCAGGTGCCCCTCCCCTTCTTGCTTTTTAACTAAGGGGGAATTATTTTTATTTTTTATTCTTTTAAATGTTTTATTTATTTTTGAGAGAGTGCAAGTGGGGCGGGGGGCAGAGAGAGAGGGGGCCAGAGGATCTGAAGCAGGCTCTGCACTGACACCACTGAACCCAATATGGGGCTTGAACTCACCATGTGATCATGACCTGTGCCAAAGTTAGACTTTCAACCAACTGAGCCACCCAGGTGCTCCAGGAATTTTTTTAAATGTTTATTTTTTTTGAGATAGAGAAAGAGAGCTCATGCCAGTGGGGGAGGAGCAGAGAGAGAGGATTCCATGCAGGCTCTGCATTGTCAGCACAGAACCTGATCTGGGGCTCAAACCCACAAAATGTGAGATCATATCCTGAGCTGAAATCAAGAGTTGGACACTTAATTGACTGAGCCTCGCAGGCGCTCTAAGGAGGAATTTTGAAGTATGTGAATACATTCTGGTTTGGGAATGTTCTGATCTCATACAGGTGAGTGCAGGGTATCACATGGGATGACTCCTCACTTGGGTTTAATGTAATTATAAATTATAGGTAGGTTTTTGTAAGAGGCACCCACTTTATTTCTTGGTTATTCCTTATTGTTAGTATTTGTAATGTTTAAAACAGAACATTCAAAAAATGGTTAAATTTGGTTTATACCAGCTTCCTGGAGTGTTCAATGACCAGGGAACTGCTTCATAGTCTTGTTTGTGCCAATAGAAGCAGGCTACAGATTACTTCGTTTCTTTTTCCCTCAAAGCGGTCTTTTAGTGGATCTTTAACTTAAATATGGCCCTGACTATTCCTTGGGGAATTTTTATAATAGGCTCAGGTTATAGTTACTTGTCTTTGTGTATATGTTTTTATTTTCAAAGTAATTCTGTACCTGAAGCTGTGTAAAAGCATGGTTAAAAGCACAGTTTTGGAATCATAGTGAGGTGTGTTTAAATCATGTTATAATGACTTAATAGCTACATAGGCTTAAGCAAATAAGTTTGCCTCATTTTCCTCATCCATAAAAACTGAAAAGATTTACCTCAGGGATTTGTTGTAAGTGTTATAGGAAATAATCCTATAGCCTTTGGCAAATAGATAAATGTACAAGAACAGCTTGCTGTTATTGATATTAAATAACCTACTTTTAAATATAAGGAAAATTAACATGAACTTATTAAAAATGTTTTAAGTTGATTCAGTGTATACCTTAAGGTATTGGAAGGTCTCACTTTCATCTTTGGTGATATAATGACTACTGTACTTTGCTAAGACCAGTAACAGGATTCTGGGTGATAGAACCCTTTTGCTGTAAGTACCTATGCCAATATGCAAAATAGGTGGATTTGAATTGGTCATGAAGGAGGCAAGATGATTTGGGAAAAATCGCTGTCTTCCTGGAAATAATACAAACCACTCATCATCCCTAGACAGTGATCAGTGATCTAGAAATGAAGAAAAAGGCAAAAAAAATGTGACGGTGAATACAGGCATTACATTAAAGTATTTGAGAATGCCCCATTATATCCAAACAGAGTGGGGCCTCCAGAAAGATGTCACCTGATTTTCCATCTGTTCTGGGCTCCTCTTTTGAGTGGGTATGCAATATGCCAGTTTATTAAAGAGATTCACTCTGGGGTACTGGGAGCAAAACACCTGATTGGGCCTCCAGTATTCTATGGCTGTTTGTTCTCCCAACTTCTTTTTGTCTTACTTGCTCTGCTTTCACCATCAGAATATCAGAGATGTCACCTTCCTGTTGTTACTCTGGAGACATACTTAAGTGTAGTCATGCTGGCATTGTACTGATTGTGCAGGTGCATCTATAGACATGAATGGCATAAACCTCAAGGAAGACAAAAGAAAGCAAAACAAGCCAGGTTTTATTCCAGCTCCTTCACTAGGATAAACACACTTAGCTAAAAAGAAACATTACTCTAAGAATTTTAATTAATTTTTCTTGACTTAATAAAATAAGTCAGAGAGTTGTAGACATAAATCCCTTTCATCCTGACTTTCCTTGGGGGAATTTTGAAGCAAACAATGAATACGGTCAGATTCAGCAAACTGCTTACATGGTTGGGTGAGTGTGGAATACGTTGTATATATGTGTCGACATTTTTATGTAGGAAAGGTGACAGATGTCCAGGTAATCACAACTAATGCAAGGGAGAGAAAAAAATGTTTCTAAATTTAGGGTTAATTTCACATTTTCCTTCATTTAGACCTCATTTTTAGTTCCCTCATGTGGAGTTGATCTTTAACATCGTCATTTTGCTCTTTCAGAACTAAATGGTTTGGATTGAACTTTAATATTCAAAAGTAATGTTAAAAATTGAAATACCTTGCTTTTGGTTATGAAATGAATGTCTCCACTGGAAAAAGGTCTCTTTTATGTGAGGATCACTTTTCTATGTTGTGATGTGTTGGTTTTATACAATAATTGCAATATGATCATGATGATGATAAAGAAATTAGGCAACACTTGTGTGGCACTTCCTCTTGTGATCTTTCTCCTCTTATTTCAGACAACTGTGGTAATAATATATGTGAAAGTCCAGGATAGTTCTGGTTTTTAAATAACTTTGCTTTCTACTTGCACTAGTCTTTTAGTCTACTTTTCCTATTTATTTATTTATTTATTTATTTAAAAGTTTTTTAGACATTTATTTTTGAGAGAGAGAGAGAACGAGAATGAGAACACATGAGTGGGGGAGGGGCAGAGAGAGAAGGAGACACAGAATCCGAAGTAGGCTCCAGGCTCTGAACTGTCAGCCCTGAACCTGACACGGGGCTCAAACCCACGGACCATGAAATCATGACCTGAGCGGAAATTGGACACTTAACCGACTGAGCCACCAGGCACCCCTACTTTCCCTTTTTAACATCATAACCTGTTTTGGTTCTAGTACCAGTTGTAACTATTTCAGATAGATTTTCCTACTTGTGGAAAATGAATACTTCTGGAAATTATATTCCCATTTATTATCCATGAAGATTATACTGTGAGAGGTTTTATTACAATTGAGAACCAGTGTGATTTGAAAAGATAGAATTTCTGAAGTTGTTTGGCTGTCTGTTTGTCCAGTGCGGTAAATAATAGCTCATTTCTCATTCTCCATGATCTGGGTTCAAATAGCCATTCCTCCATTTAGTAGCTTCAAAATTTACTGGAGGTCAATTACTTTGCTTTCTGAGCTCAATGTTCTTATGCATAAATTGGGAATAATGATAGTACCTGCTTCATATGACTGGTGAGAAGATTAAACAAGTTCATACTGGCACAGCTGTAAGAACATTGTCTTTACCATGGTGTCAGTGCCCTGTGTTTTTAAATAAATAAATATAAGCTTGGGCTGCCCAATGACATTGTGTCCCCAAGAAGCTTGGACCAAGGGTCATAAAGCAATACCTGCAGCGGTCAAGCGCTCAGACCTTTGGTGCCTCTGTCCCTTGGGGGCTGTGTGAGCTTTGGCAGGTTGTTTAATGGGGAAGAGAGTCATAGTGACTGCTGTTACAGTTGTTCTGAGGATAGAACGAGGTTGTATTTGTATAGCTCCTGCGGTGAGCCACTGATTTTATTCCCATCACATCTGGATTGGCAGACAACATGTAGCTCCTTAATTTTGATTTTAACTAATGTGATATTTCTCCTGAGCAAACTCTTGCTGATTAGAGGGGAAATTAATTAAATGTCCAAGTTGCTTTAAGTCTTAGTCTGATGTATTGATTTCAGATAATGCTCTGTCTCTAGGAAAAAAGTACGCAGACTTTTAGGTCTCTCAGTGTTCCACACTTTTCCAGACTCCTCTTCAACATGAGAAGCAAGTATGGGGGGAGAGGAACGGTCAGACAGGATCTTGGTGTGAAGGAAGAGCCCGGAGCCCCAGGCACAGTGTCCACTGCTCCACTTATCTCCCATTTGCTGTGAGGCCTGGTGGCACTCTTGGCTGAGGTCTGGGCTGGTGAACACAGAATGTGGTGTCTTTGTGAATGGCTTAGGTCTGGCAGCCTCCCTGGGTCTCTGAACATCATCTCATTCTCACTGGGGTCAGGGGTCCTCTGAATCCCTGCCCCATGCATGTCAGAAACAGAGGCTGGGTGCTCCCAGATGGAGTCTCCACTTCCATCCTTTGCTAAGGCACCAGCTCATTCCTTATCAGGCTGGTATATCAGGTTATTTTCTAACTCGTTGCTTAAAGAACTGGAACCCTGCCCCCCTTTCACTGAGTCCCAGTCCTACCACAGTGGTTCCCACAGGGAAAGAGTTATTCAGAAACACTATTCTCCTTGACTTCTGACTACCTGCCTCCAAATGTGCTTCAGACACATTTCTGACCACCTTTTTTTTTTTAATTAAAAAAATTTTTAACTTTATTTATTTATTTTGAGAGAGAGAGGGAGAGAGAGAGTTTCAAGCAGGCTCTGTGCTCAGTGCAGAACCTGATGCAGGGCTTGAACTCAGGAACCAAGAGATCATGACTTGAGCCAAAATCAAGAGTTGGATGCTTAACTGACTGAGCCACTCAGGTGTCCCTATAGAAATTTTCAAACAGTTCCTGGGCTAAAACAAGTGGAAACTACTTGTTGAAGGATTGGAACTTCTACAGAGAAACATCAGAGATGGAAATGGAACAAAAGGATAGTTTGAGAGCCCACTGAGGTAATTGTATACCAAATTACCTAAAAATTCAGCAGCTGAGAACAGCTAATCTTAAGATCATGTGGCAGGCTGTGGCTCAAAAAGTCAGCGAGGGCACAGTGGACACAGCACAGGCTGTGCTCCAGCTATGGAGACTTGAGGGACACAGAAAACTTGATACTTGGACTGGAAGACATTTTCACTCACGTGTCTGGTGACCAGAATCCTCATTGTGACCTCTCCATATGGCTTTGTTTCCTCACAGCCTGGTGACGCGCCAGGTTGTCAGTCACTATACCTGGAACTCAGGGCCCCATGCGCACGTTTCTGCAGAGGAGAGAGAAACTACATTGCCCTTCATAACCATCCTCAGAAATCACACAGCCTCATTTCCATTGTCCCGTTTGGGTGGCAGCAGTTACAAAACCCACCCATATTCATGGGGCAGGGACACAGACCCCACTTCTTGGTAGGAAGACTGGCTAAGAACTTAAGGGGGTCACATTTTCACCTACTTCAAGAACAAAAGAATGAAATGAAGGGGAGATTCAGGGTCTTGTGCTTGGGAAAAGGCGATAGGCCTACAAATCTGCTCTTGATCCTTGTTATGTTTACTGGGCATGTGCTCTGATCTTCAGTGTTTTTTCTTTTTGTTTTTGTTTTTTGGTTTTTTTTGCTAAGTTTAGCTCTTTAATGAGCTGCTGAAAGAAAAGTTTCCTGCTTCAGCTCTAATGTGGTCAGGAGTTGAGAGTTGGACAAGCTTGAACTCCTTGGTGGACATAATAAAAGAGGTAGAGGTACTCCTCTGTATGACATGACACCCTGGTCACTGAGCTATTGCTCCTCAGAGTTTTTCCAAACACACATTGTCCTTGTCTACCGCCAGCCCATGCTCCTCCTCCTCTCTGTCCATCACATCTCCTGCCCTTGCCTTTTTCATTCCTCATCCTCATCTGATTGCCAGTTCTAGTCCACATTTTCATTTAGTCCTCTACTCTTGGTTCTCAGAGTGAGAAGGGCTCATTATGCACAGTTTGTAGCCCTTTTTTAACCAGCCACAGGGAAGCAGATTAAAATCCCCAAACTTGTTTTCAGTGCAATTTATTTCAACATAATTTATAAGAAATAGAAGGAATGGGCATTAGCTAATTGTGCCACATAGTCCTGTTTTCTCAACAGTACTTGTTTTTATTAACACAGCCAATAGAAAGAAAATGAAATTAATCTTCATCAAAAAAGGCTGGTGACATAAAGCAGAGAGTACTGGCAGCCAGGAATGAAGTAAAAACTGCAATCATATTATTGCTATTTTGGGAGTTTTACATTAATCTCCTACACAATGATCAAATGCTGAAGTATGATCATAAATTTTGCCTAGACTTCAGGAATGTAGCAGCTGTTCTAGGGCCCATTTATAGGAAAATCGTGAGCTCAAATGGAATTTGCTGAGGACTATATATCAATTTACCATCAGGATAGATAGTAGTAGAAGATCTACCCATTCATCAATGTAGATGTGGCTTCTCAAGCAAGAGAGACTTATCACTGATAGAAATAACACATTGAGAGTTTTTACTTTAGGAAGCGAAAACAATTGGAGCAGTTTGGGATAGCACATTCATTGCCTCTAGCCCCTCTTGTTTTTCCTTGTAGTTTAAAAATTAGTTTTCTTGTAAGTGTCCTTAAATATTTAGACATGGAAATTTTAAAAACAAGATCTGTCTTTTTATGTGTCTGTTGGCCATCTATGTGTCTTCTTTGGAAGAATGTCTATTCATGTCTTCTCATTTTTAATTGCATTTTTTAGTATGTTGAGTTATAGTATAGTATGTTCTTTATGTATTTTGGATACTAACCTTTTGTCTGATATATCATTTTCAAGTATCTTCTTGCATTATGAAAGTTCCCTTTTAGTTTTGTTGATTGTTTCCTTCCCTATGCAGATGATTTTTATTTTCATGTAGTCCCACTAGTTTTATCAGGGAAATGTAAATCAAAACTACAATGAGCGAGCTAACACCTCACATCTGTCAGAATGGCTAACATCAACAACAGAAGAAACAACAGGCCAACAGGTTGGCAAGGAGGAGGAGAAAGGGGAACCCTCTTACACTGTTGGTGAGAATGCAAACTGGTAAGAATGCAAACAGAGAAACCACTCTGGAAAACAGTATGGAGGTTCCTCTAAATGTTAAAAATTGAACTACCATATGATACAGAAATTGCACTACTAGGTATTTACTCAAAGAATATAAAAATACTAATTCAAAGGGATACATGCAACCTGATGTTTATAGCAGCATTTTCTACAATAGCCAAATTATGGAAACAACTCAAATGTCCATTGAATGATGAATGGATAAAGAAGATGTGGTATGTATTTGTTTGTGTGTAATGAAATATTGCTCAGCCATAAAAAGGATGAAGTCTTTCCATTTGCAATGTCTGGTGAAGCTAGAGTATTATGCTAAGCAAAATAAGTCGGAGAAAGACAAATAACATATGATGTCACTCATGTGGAATTTAAGAAAGAAAAAAATAAGCAAAGGGGGGAAAAGAGATAGAGGCAAACCAAGAAACAGACTATTGACAGGAATCAAGGGTTGGGTAAATCTGAATGGGGAATAGTTACCAATGATTTTGTCACTGAGGATGTTAAGTTTTATTTTGTTATTTTCATTTAGCAAGAGATACCTCAATTATTTTTCTCAGTTAAGTAATAGAATTTTCATCATTCATTAATGATGGGACTGTAATTTAGGAAAGGTAACAAAAATTAGAAGGTGATGTGTTTTATGGAGAGCCCCCGAGAGGCCATCTGTTGGAAAGAGCCTTATGGGAGTAGCTGGTGCAATGAGAAGGGGGTAGGGTGTGGTGCAAAGTGTTTGGGCTTTGGAGCCCACCTTGCATTTGAATTCGTATTCTACTACTTTGTCCCTATGTTCTTGAGAAAGATACTTAATCTCATTATTTATGAACTATAAATTGGGAATATAATCACAAGTATGTTTCAGAGATTAAAATATACTAATATCTGTAAGATCCTTAGCCAAGTGTTTGCCTCATGCTCAGCACATATTCCTTTTCAAACAGATGTAGGCCACTATACTATAATTAATAAGCAGTACCATAGCCCTTGAGAGTCTGTAAACATTGGGCTATTTGCTATCTTTTTTTTTCTTAGTAGGTGTAGTGAGACTCCTGGTGAGGTTTGGGTTGGATATAGTGGCAGGTGCAATGTGGTATGGTTTGAGATCTGGGTAGGGCCAATGGTCTCATTTTCATCATGGTGCTAAAAGCTCCACGAGTTACAGATTAATTCCTCCTAATTTTGAGGAAATTTCCCGAATTCTAAGTCCTTTGTTGTCATTCAAGTATTCCTGGTAGTTGGGAAGGAGGGAATTATAAGGGCAAGGAGAAGAGGGGTGAAACCAGAGGTTACTAACTCTATTCCTTGATTCTCTTGGGAAAACCAGACAGAGAACAGATTCTTACATGGCTATAGTTGACTACAAGTGGCAGTTGCCCAGTTGTGATGGGATGGCCATTTCTGATGGGGATACTAGTCCCTACATCCTATTCTTAGCATCCTTTATACATTTTTGTTGTTTGCCTGCAACCCCTGAAATCATATCTTGCCACAGTTTAGGGATGAGAGCTGAGATGGCAGCTGAGTTCAGATGAAAGAGAGTAGATCATCTATCAGGGGCTACTACAGTTCTGCCATTTTATGACATAGGGTAGTTGGCTTCATCTTTGAACTCCAGTTTTCTCCTCTGTGGCTATGGGCTTAAAGATTCCAAGGTCACTTGACTTTCTCTCATTCTCTTGTTCCTGATTGTGGTGCAGGTGCTCCCTTAAGGGGCCCTAGATTTAGGGAAGGAAAAGTATCACAGGCAAACTGGTCTCTTTTCAACCTGGTTCAGGTCCTCTAGGTGGTAATGCTCTGGGAAGTTAGGGATCTAACAGGAAACTGCCATGTTAAATTACTAAGCCCTCATTCCACCCTCTGTAAATCACCTTTCCTGCTATCAGTTCCTCTAAAACTGGGCTCTCTTCTGGGGGCCACCAGCTACATGTGACTATTTCCATTAATTAAAATGAAATAAAATGAACAATCCAGTTCCTCAGTCACAGAGCCCCATTTCAAGTACTTAGTACCCATATATGATTAGTAGCTGTTATGCTTGGTAAAGGAGACATCAGATCATTTCCATCATCACAGAAAGTTGTATTAAGTAGTGTTGCTCGAGAAGCCATATGCTTCTGAAATTGTATTCAGTGACCTGACATCAGAAAGTTTTGGTAGTCACTTGAGCAGAGGTAATGCAATCCTAAGGGAAGTCTTCTAATTGTTATTACACTCAAGTTAAAAAACCCATTGTTCTCAGCCAAAGAATGGCTATTCAACATTTCATTCGCATGATTCTTAGGCAGTCAATGTCGTTTTATTGAACACCACCTACTCACTGTGTACCACTTAAATGAGAAATGAATGTGGCCTGACATCTAGGTAAATAAATATATAGGGTGCCAAAAAGTGCATGGCTCGGGTGTTGACACACAAACTCAACTTATAGTTAGGTCAGACTGCAGGAACCAGAAAAATGTTTATATATACATTATATATACATTTGTTTCCACTGAATTTTAGACAATTGAAATTTTGGACAATTTAGTCAAATTTTAGACAATTTAGTCAAATTTTAGACAATTTGAAAAAATTGACAAGTTTGTATTAAAATTCTCTCCCATTTATATATTGGTGTTGCAACCCAAAGTGTCATTGAGTTTCGGGGCGCCTGGGTGGCTCAGTCGGTTAAGCACCGACTTCAGCTCGGGTCACGATCTCGCGGTCCGTGAGTTCGAGCCCCGCATCGGGCTCCTGTGCTGACAGCTCAGAGCCCGGAGCCTGTTTCAGATTCTGTGTCTCCCTCTCTCTGACCCTCCCCCATTCATGCTCTGTCTCTCTCTGTCTCAAAAATAAATAAACGTTAAAAAAAAAAATTAAAAAAAAAAAGTGTCATTGAGTTCCAAACTAAACAGAAATTTTATAAAAAGGTTTTTCCTGTCCAACCTTAAAAAAGATAAAGCTTTTACTATCTGCCTAGTACCTGCTTCACAGGTTCGTTCTTATTTGCATTTCTTGACATGCCCCCACCAAAGGTCAGCCATGCACCTGCACTGAGAAAGCACCAGGAAGGCCATCCAAGGCATACGCTCCCAAGTAGGGCAGGTTGAATCCCAGCTCCTGCTACTTACTAACGTCAGTACTTCGGGTATTTACTTAACTTTTGTTAGACTTCAGGACTCGTGGTATTTACTTAACTTTTGTTAGACCTCAGGACTTGGAGTATTTACTTAACTTTTGTTAGATCTAGTTTCCTTATCTGTAAAATGGCAGATAGAATAGATACTTCATAGGATGACTGTGAAGATGAGTGTGATAACTGATACACAGAAAGTGAATAATGGGGGGAGGAGTAATCTTTTGAATCCCTATAGCACTGTGGCTTGTACGTAGTGGACACACAGCAAATGTTTGTTGAACACATAGATGGATGGTGGATGGAGTTCACATTTTCCTTCATCTGCAGAACATTTTCTGGGAGTGTAGGTGGTCACATAAGTGGAATGATTTGGGGAAGCCAAAGCTTCTTTTTCAAAAAAAAATTTTTTTTAACGTTTATTTATTTTTGAGACAGGGAGAGACAGAGCATGAATGGGGGAGGGTCAGAGAGAGAGGGAGACACAGAATCTGAAACAGGCTCCAGGCTCTGAGCTGTCAGCACAGAGCCCGACACGGGGCTCGAACTCACGGACCATGAGATCATGACCTGAGCCGAAGTCAGACACTTAACTGACTGAGCCACCCAGGTGCCCCCAGAGCTGCTTATTTGACCCCAATTATCTACCCACTGGCATGGCTGCTGTTTTGAAAGTGCAAGTATTACTCATTACTTAAGGGTCCCTGTTAAAAGCAAATACTACCTTAGAGCAGGAATACACAAAGCTATCGTGTGCCGTGGTTCTGGTCTGGTTGTGGAGCCTCTCTGCTAAGGCAGAGCTCTATAGTGGAAACAGTGCTGGCCTTGGAGCCGGAGGGTCTGTCCTCCAGACCCAGCTCTGACGTCACCTAGCATCTGGCATCACTTCTCTGGGCCTCAGGGCCACAGTTTTTCTATTAAATGGAAGATTAGAGTAGATCTCCCCTAAATGGTTCCACTTGTGATTCTACAAGTGGGACATGGAGCAGGTAACATTTTTTGTGGTGAGGGATGGAACAGAGTTCGAACTGGTGAACCTCAAAAGGTGATAATGTGGAGATTATAGCTGTGGAATGACGGGGAACATTTATTAAATGTAGTCATGGGGTGCCTGATTATGAGGGCACAGGGAACATACCATGAGGGTGTATAGGGATCAACAATGACAGTTGTAGGACTGCTTCACCATTTTGCCTTAATGTAGCGGTTTTACTAAATGTTAAGCATGCAGAGAAGATCATCAACTCTGTGGGACTGGAATGAAGCCAATTTATAGCTCTAAACATGATCTTCAATCTTGGGTGCCCCTATATAGTAATGGCTTGTGCCTATTGTAGAAAGTTGCTCCAGGGCATTCTAAGGTGTGATTGTCAATTTGATGGTGCAACCATGGACTCCTAGGAAGCTATGGACCTGGACAGACCAGCTCATGCCATAGCAGTCAGTAATGAAGCAGCTTTTTGTGGCTGTAGTTGTTCTAGGGAATAGGAGTAGAGCCAATAATTGCTGAGCACCTTCTACATGACAGACAGCATGGTGGAGATTTCTTTCACAGCTCCACGAGGAAGACTTTATTGTTTTCACCACACAAGTGAGGGAAAGAAGACTCAAAAGAACGGTGGAGGTGAGATTTAACCAGAAGATCTTTGGATGGACAAATTCATATGCTTTCTCCAATTATGTCACACAAACCACGAGAATGTGGTGGATGGAATTATTGTTCTCATATTATTGCTATTTTCAGGCATTTCTTGTACAATGAAACAGTGTCTACCAGCAGACCCCTCACCATCCACTCCTAGAGGGAGCACTGGAAGTCATTCATTGTATTTCTCAGCTGTGAGGGTTCCAATAGAAGTTTTTCTGTTGGATTTTATTTTATTTTTATTTATTTTTTTAATGTTTATTTATTATTGAGAGACAGAGACAGAGCACAAGCATGGGAGGGGCAGAGAGAAGGAGACACAGAATCTGAAGCAGGCTCCAGGCTCTGAGCTGTCAGCACAGAGCCTGACGCGGGGCTCAAACCCACAGATGGTGAGATCATGACCTGAGCTGAAGTCAGACACTGAACGGACTGAGCCACACAGGCGCCCTGGATTTTATTTTTTTAATACTTTGTTGATGAGCAGTTACAGTTCTGTTTCTCATCCACTTGGGAACTGAGCTTTAGGTTTTATCAAGACTCATGTCTAACATTTTAAAAGGTTAACAAAAAAGCAGCTTTCTGGCTGTCTTATTAAGATGTTGCAGGGAAGAGGCCAGAGTGTATCAGTTTATTGAGCCAGACAGATCTGTTGATTGAGGCAGACCTGCAAACATGTTCCGGGAACATTGTCAATGTTTTGTAATAAGCAGCACTTTAATCGAGGCTAGGCAAACTGGAGGGGTGTCTGCAGGGGTGGAGTTGCCTGGGAAGTGCCTGTTAAAGTAAGGAATTAGCCAATGGTCACGTTTAACATCTGGATCCCTGAAATGGAGTCTGGAGTGAGAGGCTGCAGAGAGCCTGTGAATTACCCTTGATGAAGATCAATGTCGAGCTGTCACCTCCACCTGCTTGTGATTATCTGACTCAGGGCTGCTATCAGCCTGGTGGTCTTGCCATGAAAAGGATGTGGGCTCTGTCCTCCATGTTAAGATAGAGCAAGAGTGTGTTTGCTCCAGGGGTATGTGTTATTTAACCAGGGGGCTTCCACAATTAAGTAGACTGAAGAAAGCTATTCCTGTAACATGGTCTGTTGTAGTCTTATCATTATTTGTCCTTTGTGTCTTTAGAGTTTTCATTATGAATTACCTTGTATGTCCAAGTAGTTTAAAGCCTAATAATGAAACAAACTCCTGTGTATCCCCTGCTCATTTAGGGAAGATAAGCCCTTCGCATTTTGCTTTTTCTTCCTCTGAACCACTTTTTTGAGATTCATATTTATCCTGTCCTTGCTTTCCTTGACGTTTTTTTCTACACATGATGGTTTGTTAAACAGTTTTCCTCTATTTAAAGCATAGCTTTTGTGTAATAAAGTCCTGTGTACCCTATAGCAGTTTTCCCGTTTATAAAGACTGATTCTCTTTTAAAATACCTTGGAAGGCTTTGGCCCCACATGCTGTGTTTTGCTGATGTTGCCCTGATATACAATGAAATAAAAAATTTGTGCATTAAGCAGTCTTCACCTCTCCACCTCCAATACCACCTCAACCCCACTTTTAGTTGTATAAACTAGTATAATTTATAACAGAATGTTAGGACAGGAATTTATATATTGTTAAATAGACTTGGGATTTGTTAAGAATTTACATTTAAGAATAGTGGGGAAACCATGAAACACTTACGAACTACAGTCTCATCCATTTCTGCTTTCCCATTCTCTGAGATTCTGAGACTGGTCATTGCATAATGTAGTAATGAAAAAAAAAACATAAGAGAGTTTGGTCATCCTTGTGATTTTTCAGGTCCAAGGGTAGGTTAAGTCTCACATGCTGGTAAGGATTTGGTGGCAGCTCCTAATACAGCCTGATGCCATTGCAGTTGTTGTGATGTAGCACAAATATGTCCTTGTGTATAATATATCCCTTAGGAATCTTGAAGGCAAGTGGTTGAAGCTGACTCTGGCTGGTTTAAATGTAACAGAAATTTTCTGAAAGGTAACAGGCATCTGGTAGAATCTCTGAAAAATTTCGGGTGCTAGGCTTAGAATATGGGTGGGAACAAAGAGAAGCCAGAACTGCCATCAGAGTCAGACACGGAACCAGCTTGGTGAGCCGTTTCTTCTGCTCCAGCTGGACACAATGTGGGGGCTGGCATGCCCACTGCTGGGGCTGGCTCTGCTGATGCTCCTTGCTTGACAACTGACTGCTGCTGTCACAGTCACCAGAGGGGAAGCTCCCTCTTCCCTGAGTCCGTGGTTCCCTGATCTGAAGCCCCAGGATGGGTGTGTTTCGCTGCTCATGGAAAGCTTATGATTTGTGCCCTAGAATTGGCAGAGGGGCTGCAAAAGCAAGAATCTGCCTATTTTGACTGCTCCAATGGAAGTAGTTTTGTATGCTCAAAGAACCATATGGTGAGTAATTCGTTAAACATAGAAAGGAGTTGAGGTGCTGGAAAGGCATGATGGGACAATGTATGTTCAACTCATTTTATCCAAAGGCATTCTTTTGGGCCTTTAATTTTTCTTTGTGCTGACATCTTTTTTTCTTTTAAACAATTTAATAATACTCTGTATTTCAAATAGAAGAAAAGGTTAAGAGATAGCATTCAGAATTGTTTTACTTCATTGCTTTCTTGAAGTTTCTTAAGCAGTACCCAAAAGTAATATTGCACTGACCCCTGCTCTCATCCTGTGACCTCTCACAATCCAAACCCAAAAACTTGGGAATGGAGAAGTGAAGCTACTTCCTGAGAGGACAACTATAAAATAGGTCTAGAATGGATCAGATAGAAGGATATAAATACTAATTATTCAAGTGAAGTTTAAATATTGCTTAAACTTATTCTTTTTCTCCTTCATTAGTATAAATAACCAAATTAGGGAATTTCAGGGACCTAAAATTTCACAATGGGGATGTACATCTTCTTGTATTTTGAAGAGATAGAGTTACTGAAACTTGCAGAAGTAGAGCTTAGTGAATACAAATAGGGTGCTGCAGTCTGACGTTGGGGCAGGTCCTCATTCAGCCGTGTGATCTGGGGGCACATTCTTTCATTCTCTGAGTTTATTCCTTTTTTGAAAAAGGGTAGTGTTAGTACCTCTGTCACAAGATTGCTTTGGGGATTAAATAACTCCATTTATCTAAATCCCATAATAAGCACTGACTAAATGGTAGCTAATGATTCTATTCCTGACACAGGAGAAGAGGAAGAAGGCTGGTTTTCTTAAAGCCAGAAGGGGTGGCTTTTGGAGGAGTTCTTACTCATTAGAAGTGTTCAGGTGTAGTTTGGTTGATGTAACAGGATGCTATAGAGGGAATTCCTGCATTGGGAAGTATGTGGGCCCAAGGGCTGTCAAGGTTCCC
Organism: Panthera uncia; assembly: GCF_023721935.1. Taxonomy (NCBI): domain Eukaryota; kingdom Metazoa; phylum Chordata; class Mammalia; order Carnivora; family Felidae; genus Panthera; species Panthera uncia. Next base: position 44,209,058 of record NW_026057577.1, on the reverse strand, counting down.
CTCAGCAACTGATTCTATGGGGCAGTGACTTTCTCAAGAACTCAGACAAGGTGGGGGGGGGGGTCACCTGAGCTGGGGATAGTCCTGATCTAGATGACCTAATGCCAGACACTTGGTGCCGATCAAAGTGAAGACTTGTCTGGAAATGAACTGATGTGGTCAAGGTGGAAATTGGGTGGTCTGTCCAGCTAGTAACAGGCCTGTGAATGTGGCTAACACTTTGACTGCTCTCACCACTACTCTGACCACTTTCCTTGACTTAATTTAGCCAATGCAGAATAACTTCCTTGGTGATGGCAAGATACCTCTGGTATTTGCAAAGCAGTGGACAAATAGGAGGCCTTCCCAGCTGGGCAATAGTAGCTGATTCTCTTGGTAACTGTGGAGTAAGTTTCAGTTCTTAGTTGGCCCCTTGCACTGGAGACCTTTGTGCAGAACCTGTACTATTCTACCTGGTGGCCCTGGCAGCAGTAAGGAACAGGCCTGGAGAAAGTAATACTGGGAGGGGAGTCCAGCTCATCAAATGGACATTCAGGTGTGGTTGATGGATGCTGAGGCAGATGGTGGGAGGGTTTTGAAGAGAAGTTTGCTTGTTTGCTTTTTCTCCCATCTTAATCTTGATAGCCTACATGAATAGGACATAGTGTAGAGGATGTACTATGTTTTGTAAATGTAAAAGAAAGAGAAAGAAAAGTCAAAATTTTGGCTCAGGAGATATTTGCAATTGAACTCAGCAATTCTATTCCCCCATCCTTTATGCCTCGCTACGTAGTACATTTACTTCTCATTCTTCCTCTTTAAATTGAGAAGGCAGAGGCAAAACCAGACACCGAGATAATGGAATTTTATGTTGTGGTCTTTGATTACACTTTCCTTTCAAGCCTCAGTATTTCACGTTGTGAATAACAATGTTCTTTGTAGGAAAAATCCTTAATTTGAAAACGTTGGAGATGGCCTTTTATCAGGAACTATGGACTGTCAAAATAAATAGATCTAATTATGAAGCCATTGTTGTGGAATGGGCCATCTTAAATAGTAGAAGTCAAATTTCCAAAACGTAACAAAGACCTTGCATTTTAAAAGCACTTTGGAATAATAAGCTGTCTGTGGTTGATTGGTTTTCAACAAGTTATTTGTCAGATGGAGGCTGTTAGCTTTCTATTGGTACAGCTATTCTGATAACTGAGGTGGGGATTTGCTGGGACCTTGAAATCTCTTCTTGAACAGGATTTGGTTTAGGAGAATCACACTGTACCTGTGCATTGGCTGGGATAGGTCTTGGGGTGGGGCCCTTTGAAGAAAATCTGTGTTATTGTGGGTTAATTTAGAAGTATTAGTGTAACCTTAAACAACGTTGAGTTTTGGGACTACCCTGCAGGTAAAGATGTGAGAGAGTTAGTAACTCCTATGCAAGAATTCTTTGGTTTGGTGAATTGGTCTTTTGCTTTCAACAAAATGTTTACTTCAAAGCAAGGTGTAGAAAATCTCAGATCTGTGGATGTTCATGGAGATTCATGGACTCTGCCAAAGTAATGACCTTGTTGCTGTTCCATCCTCAAAGATCTTAAATACGTGCAAATAAGACAACTTAGGGATTTGAAATATCATCGCTGGTGACTAGAATATTGACTTCATTTGTGCTTAGTAGTTGGTTATCCGAGTTTGCTATGGAAAATTTAGGGGACCACAGATTGGAACTTATGTAAATAAGAGAAAATGAAAATCTGGCTGATAAAACTTAACTTTGTTGATTAGAGTTAAATTTAGTTCTTAATACTGAAGAGAACAAGATGTTATTTTAGTTGAAAATAAGCAAGGATTTAGAAAATTCAGGCAAATCTGTAGGTAATTGAAACATAACCTGCTCTGGGAAACATGTATACATTTTCTTTTCAACATAGTAAATCTCCAAAGAGTTTCAAGTTCTTCATAAAAATACAATTCCTAATTAATTTTAAAATAATAATGAACATTATTATGCCCAGGGATAAAAAGCTAAGGTATGGAGAGAAAATTTTACACGAAGAGGAAAGAGTTGTTACTGTAATTTAAAATGTATTGTTCTCTCTTCTTTTTATTTTTGAAACCAGTTCACTAAACAATGCTGTGATAGGAAAGATTGGCATCTGTGCTGAAGTATTCTGTGTGTGTGTGTGTGTGTGTGTGTGTGTGTGTGTTTTAGAGCCTTTGTATTAAAATTATAGGAAATCCCTGTTTGACAAAGGTGGATTTTACTGAAAAATTGGGAGGAACACATATTGGAATTAATATAAATAACATTGAATAAAAATTCAGATGGCTGAAATGTATTTCACCTTTTGCTAATTAAAGTTCTATTTAGCTCATAAACTGCACTAAAATGTCATATCACTTGAAAATACAGATTTAGAAAATTTAGGAAAACCTGTAGGCAATAACCCTCTCAGGGAAATTTTTATTGAATTCTCTTTTTCCATGTGTGAGTTAGTTCCATTATAGAGTTCAATTAAGAGCCTCATGCTTTACTGACTAAGCTGGCCAGGCGCTCCTAATAGATTTCAATTAATATTTTGTTGTGAGATAATTTTTTCTTTGCCAGAATCTCTGGTAAGTTTGTAAAGAAAGATTTAGTAGTCATTCATTACTTTCCTTGAGTTCCTAAAGGGGAAATAGTTTGAAATGTTGCCACTCCAGTATTAGATTTGAGTAAATTCTGAGGTATTTGTTATGAGTTTGGCAAAAATGATTATTAGGGAATTGTTGAATTGGAATTTTCTGTTGCCGGCAGACATTCACATTGTTAAGACCTCTTTCCCTTTATATTCTAAGTCCAAGAGTATTTAAAGGGAAGTTCAATACAAACATAGCTTATTCTTTTAACTTCTTAGTCGAGTTAGCATTATTTTCTAATTGCAGTGGGCAACACACAAGTCTTATTTCTTCAGTGTTCCCGCTTGAAGGGAAAATAAATGGAACTGACCCCCTAAGTATTGAGCACAGATACTCACTGCTTAAAGACTCAGTTGAGAAAAGCCTTCTTCTCTTGGCAAATCAGGCAGTATGGAGTCACCAGGGGCCCAGCTCCCACTGTCTTCTTAGGAAGTGATTCCCATGTATGAAGCATCTACCCTGTGGAGGTTTAAATTGGTTGTAGCTTGAGTTTGACAGAAGCAGGTTCGGAGATTTGTCTAAGCCCTTGATTTACTGAAACGTATCTGATGGTGTCCTCCACTGACCCCTGTGATATAAGCCCTTCTTGGGGTGAGGCCCATCAGAGGCCAGGAGGTTCACCATCAGATCTTTGTCCACTAATAACACTTGTTAACTTCTATGAAATGCTTCCCTAGCTTCATAAAAGCAGTAGTTACAACTACCTTAGGGGGAAGTACCTAGTTAAATATGTTGCAGATCTTCAATGCTTTTACTTGAATTTCCAGTTCAAAATCTTCCCTGTTGTACCCTTGTTAGGGGAACTTTAGGAAGAGGTATTTCATCATGACAGTGGTGTATGGGAGCATGAATTGAAGACTGGTGCTCTCCATTCAACGAAATTGCTTTAAAGAGAATTGTAATGACTTTCCAGAGGCCATGCAAAGGCCGTTTTCCCCATGTGTTCAGAACCCCTGAGGCCTAGAACCTCAGAATGGAATAAACAAGAGACTGGGAAATGGAAGATTTATAAACTGTAGATGAGCAGCATGGGTGTATTTCTCATGTGGGTCTCTAACCAATTAGTAATCATTCATGTATTAACCCATCCATTAATTTCACAAATACTCTTTTGGCATCCGTACCAAGGAAAATGCTGCTCTTCAAAGTCACAAAAAAGTATGAGACACATTTCCCATGTTAAGGAGTCTAAAAGGAAGTATACAAATAAATAGTGATTGCTTCTTAGATTAGATAAAGGTGAGGATAATCTGCTTCCTCGTGTTACTTTTTGAAGAAAAATATATGAATCTTCAAACAGGAGAAACCAAATTCATTGTTCATAATTAGTTTGTTTGCACAATCTTGTCCTCACAAACCAGGTAATGGTAATGCAGGATGTGGATGGTCTTGTCAATTTTCTGATTCATCCAAAGTTATGCAAGTGATAATTTAGGTTATTGCTTTCAGGGAGCCAAATGATGAAAGCCACCTTCAATACAAACTTAGAATATTGCTGTTGCTGCAGATCTCTCTCATAATAATGATTCTTTACATTGTGTGGAATTTGACATTTATAGAGCTTGTGTAAGTGTTACTGCATTTAGTTTTTGTAGTAGCCCTCTCAGTAGGTTTTGTTATTTGTGTTTTTCTGTTGAGAAAACAGGGCCTCAGTGATGGTGATGGAGTTGATCATACCAGGTTATAAGAGCAGCTATTTCAGGGAGGGTCTTGTATACACATCTTCTGTCTTTAAGTCTCATGAGGTATGTGCTATACCAAACCCAAGGATGGAGTGTGGATCTGGATCAGAAACATCACAGCTCTTAGATTGATAGGGGAGGACTTATCCGTTCTTTCGTTGTTCTAGAGAAATATGTGGTGGGAAGAATAATGACCCCCCAAAAAGTTCCATGCCCTCATTCATTGGATCTGTGAATATGTTAGCTTACAGATCATAGGGTTGCAGATGGATTTAAGATTGTTAATAGATGACCTTGAAATAGGGAGATTATTTTGGATTACTGAGTGTGTCCAATGTAATCCTTACAGAGGAAGCAGAGAAAGAAAAGGAGATATGATTAAGAAAGAGTAGAGGGATGTGAAAGTGCTGGCTTTGAAAATGGAGGAAGCGATCACAAGCAAGGGGGTGTGATGACCTCTGGAAGCTGAGAAAGGTAAGAAAATAAATCTTGCCTAAAATCTCCAGAAAGGAGCAGACCTCTGCCAGCACCTTATTTTAACCCGTGTTGGACTTAAGCCCTACAGAACTGTAAGATAATAAACTTTTATTGTTGTATGCCAACTAAATTTGTGGTAATTTGTTGCAGGAGTAGGAAGCTGATAAAGATGGGGTGCTGCTATAGCTAGGCCTGTAGTTCTCTAACTTCAGTGCAGACAGTGTGACTAGGAGCCCTTTGTTATCACCATGTGGGCACAGTTAGAGTTTTGATCAGTAGCTGATTCAATTATTTATTGATATTTACTGCACGTATCCTTGATGTCAGGTACTATTTTAGGTCCATTAGTAATTAAGATGTAAAAAAAATCCTGCCTTTATGAAGCTGTCATTATAGAAAGGGAGGCAGGCAATGAATAAGATAAGTAAGTACAATGCATCATATACAGTGATAAGGAAAGTATAGAGAAAGGTGAAGGGAAGTGGTGTGTGTGTGTGTGTGTGTGTATGTATGTATATATATATGTATATATGTGTGTGTGTGTGTGTGTATATATATATATATAGAGTCTATAAATTGTGGATAAAGCTTGTAGGGCAGGTTCACAGAGAAGGTGATCTGTAAATAAAGACCTGAAGACTTATGTCAGAAAAGAGGAAACAATCCATGTGGTTTCCAGGGTTCCTGGATGCTATGAATGGGGGACAGTGGGTAGGTGAGAATATACTCAAAACTTGAAACCTTCTTATAGACACCTCAGGTCTGGAGTTGGAACATATTCTCCTCAGCTGGTGGTCTGTTATCACCTCTGCTGCAGAGAAAAAGCAGACTAATTCCAAGTACCTGCCTGAGGGAGCCCAGGGCAGATAGCACCAGAGAATTTTTCAGCGATGATGACCAATGTTACAGATCAGTCATTTCACTTTATAAAGAGAATGGGGAAAGTGATGGAAATAATGTAAGTACTGGTTGACACTTAATTGGAAATACGAATAAGTTCCTTTTTTTTTCTAAGGGTAGGGTGGTTGGCTAGTGACTGGAAGCAGACAGAATTGGGATACTCTAGGTATAATTGTCAGTTGATGGGATGATTGGAAGAGGTCAGTCTCTTTATGTCCTTTCACATAGTTCGTATCTAATATGAATCCCCCAAAGTAACTTTTATTCCTATTTTCAGACAGAATGGAAAGTCACTCTTCCTCTGAAGTTACTGTCAAGGATTTCTTTAAATGAGCAGTCTACATAGAATGCCTTATAGAATCCCTGCATTGGATTCCATGGAGCTAGGTGTCACTGGGGAGGAGCAGGGCCATTGGAAGTAGTAGGCTGAATTACCTCCCAACTTTTCCTGGGAGGTGGGAAATAGAGAAAATAGCAGAGTCTGGTTTCTCACACAGGAAGATCTATGAAAGAGAGGAAGAATGGTTACATAGCAAACCACAGGAAGAAAACCACTTCTGGGAGGTATGTGGCAGTTTTTTTTTTTAAACATGACCTCAAAATCCTTTGACTCTTTTCTAGTCACCTCATGAAGAAGTGGAGTCTGTGCTGTCTCCCCTTGAACATTGTGACTGCTTGAGCAATACAATCTGGCAGATGTGCCATTGTGTCAGTCTTTGGGTGCAGGCTTGCAGATATTGGTAGTTTCCACTTCATGTTTCTTAAGGTGTTCCCTCTTGGAACCCAGCAACCATGCTGTGAGGAAGCTAAGTCTACTCTACAGAAAGGCCCACTTGGAGACGAACCAGCTTCCAGCATGTGTGACAGCCATCTTGGAAATAGATCATTCAGTCCTAGTTGAGTGACCCAGCTGACATCATGTAGAACAGACATGAGCTATGCCTGCTGAACCCTGCTCCAAATGAAGGTCTGTGAGAAAACAAATGATTATTGTTACTTTAAGCAATTACTTTTGAGATATGGTTGTAAGTGGATAATAGCAGTAAGGTACATTTTGTGTGAGAGGAAGGAGAAATTTCAGGTCGCATATGTAATTGGTTTGTTATTTCAAGTATATATAATATAAACCATGTGATTGAATCATTCTTAACTGTTTGGAGTTATTGCCTCTATCCTCAGAAAAATGCACCTGTATCAACTTTTTGCATACAGAAGCCTCAGAATCTTAAACATTCATCCGTAAGTATATAGACCCCTGACGGAGAAGCTCTGAGACACCAATCTCTTTCCACCATCCTTTGTTGTAAAATGGAATTTGCAGTAAGATAAAGAAGGATAAGGGAAAGGACACTCACTGGGTTTCCTCTTACTAAGACTTGGGTTTTATCCTTACACTCTCACAGATTTGCATTTTATTTGTGAATGAAGTACAAAACCTATATATTCCAGTTTCTTGGATGATAAAATGTGAATTAAAACCCTGTCTTCGATTTCTTCAAAGGAATGTTGAGATGAGAACGCAATGAAATGAACAAGCTTAGAAAAGTCATAACTTGGTCTTAGAGTACTGAAGGGATATTTGTTGAATTAATTGTTAGTTGGTGTTAACCACTGGGTATTGCTTTACTAGACACCTCAAGGCTTTAAGAACAAGGTTTTGGCCATGAAACAGCTCTGGGATATGGATGCCAGGGAAGGAGAGTACCAAGGAGTGTAGGAATGAAAAGGGGAGTTCAGTACAGTGTTCCCCATTCCGCGCCCCACCCCCATTACCTTTCCGCTCTTTCTTACCTTAGTTTTGTAGTCAGTCAAGGGGAACCAGGAGAAACAGAAACTTGCAAAGATTGTTATCAGTTTACACCAAAGCAAAACTCTGTTCATCTGCATAAGGAATTGGAAGCAATATACACAAAAGTTTCCCCAAATACAAAAACACATAGAGACTGGTTTTTGCATTGGCGTCATTTGGGCAAGAAGTCTATTTACATTGCTTCTTATGAGGTCAGTGAAAGGTTTTGAGTAGCAACTCCTTGGCTGCCTGCAGTGGGTCTGAAAATATGAAATAAAACATAAACAGCCGACTTGCCTTGGGTGCAGGGCATTAAAACATACCTTCTTTGCTTTTTGCTGTAACAGATTGCATTGTTATTGTATTTGTAGATTGCTATCATCTCCTATTAAAGAATCCCAGTTTTGGTTAGGGCAAGACCCAAAACACAGGTGATGGAAGGCAACCCCCAATATTAAAGCCTTCAACAAGGAAGATCTAATGTGATTGTATTTCCTTCCTGTTGTGAAATTGTAAGGACGGGGCGAAACAGAGGAATAAAAGCAGAAATCACGTCTGCATGGATTGGAGGCAATTTAGTTTCCATCAGACATGGTGAAAGTGATCAATGAATCATAGAATTTCAAACAACAGTTGCCCTGCACAAACTGTGTCACAGGATCCCAGATCAAAGATATCTGCAGTATGCTTAGTTTTCACATCAATTTTAGCTGGACTAAATGGCCTCTAGAAATAGTTCATCACCCCTTTCTCCTTTTCATCCTCTCTTAAAAAAAAAAAAAGCACTAGAATCAGAATTGAATCATTATTCAGGGTTGGGTACATTTGCAAGTAAACAAGTTGCTTATGACCAATCCATAGAAAGTTGATGGGCAGGGCTATCCCTACCCGCATCCCCAATCCCACACTGCATTGGCTTTTTGCCCATCAGCATTGAAGCTGGTGGAAATCCCCTGCAGGGACAGCTCAGCTGGAGACAAATGCGGGTGACCTTGAGAGGCCTGTAAAGCAGGTCTTAGGAGGGTAATTACATTGCTTGTATTGTCTTTCTAGGGGTATCTAAATGAGTTCAGTGTAAGGGTAACTCACTGTCAGGCACATGAAAGAGACTGAGTGTGAGAGGTTGTCATGTTACAAAATATCCCTGAGTAAATACGTAGAGGATATATTCTCAGGGGTTTCCTATCAGAGTGTCTTAAGCATTAGATTCCCTTTAAGGAAATCTGTGCAATAAAGAGGCATATAGCTAAGGAAGCTGAGACAGAATGGACCAAATTGATTTATACCTCACATGTAAGGAATAACATCCCTAATTAGCATTTTGGTTTTTTAGAAAAGGGTGCACTAAAGAGAGAATTGCTATCCCCCTACCCCCAACCAGTTTTTGTTTTTCTTTTGATCTAAGCTTTGTCTTATCAACTGGAAACTTACATTATGTATTTATGACACATAGAGTTGTCAGGAATTATTTGGTGTTTTTCCTGTTGTTCTTTTTCCTTGTGTTGGGCTCTGGGAAGACAGATCAATCATGCACAGTCCTTGCTGGTCCGGAGTTCACACCGCAGCAAGCTGGTCTAGCCACATGGACTAGTAACTCCTATGCAGTTGGCTAAGAGAGACAGATACAAGACAGGACAATGGCACAGGCAGATGTGCTCAGTACGGGTGTAAGGAATTGAAGGAAGGTTTGAGGTCTTGGGTTGGGGAGATCTGTAATCTGTATATATCTTCATCAAAAAGTTGGGGTATTCCGTGTCGATGGGAATAGAGCTGGGAGGAAGAGTTGCATATTCCTAGAAGAGGACATAATAGATGCAAAACGCAGAGGTGGCAATAGCATTAGGGTCCTGGAACCCACTGGTAGGTTGGTGAGACTAGAGCCCAGGAGTGTTAGGGCAGGAAGCCTGGGAAATCGTAAACAAAACATGTGGGGAACAGATCATGGAACATCTTGTGGGCTACACAGGGACACTTGGATTTTCTCTAAACCCTGGGGAGCCATGCACTGATTTGAGGCAGGCACTGCCAGTGCCCCTCTCATTTTATCTCAGCAGTCGGTGTTCCTGACAGGACAGTAGTTAGCTACAAGTGTCAGCGTTACCAGTTTGCAAGACTGTAAGGAGGCAGATCGGAAGAGCCAGGGGTGAACTCCCTTGAGAGCAGCCCCCAAACACTGATGGATAAATGTCTCTGCTTCTTTGCATCTGGGGTGGGACAAATATACAGCATGCTCTGTAGTCTCCCGATGTCCCTAGTGGGCTACAGTCTTGATTGCTCACAGAGGTTATCTGATCCTTAACACACCAACATTGACTTCCTTCCCAGCCCTGCCATCCTTCCAGACCCTGTGGAACCCAAACTAATGAGTTTTTAGGTTTTTTTTTCTGCATAAGGAGAGACAGATGGATGATGGTGGATCGGTGGATGTTAGGTGGTTTTCATAAGAATGGAAGTAAGAAGTAAAGACTTAAGAGCAGTTTAGAAAGTATGATCCATAGAAATTTCATTCTAGCTGGATGTGTCCTGACAGAGAGGGGAACAGTCTGGAGTGATTCAAGCTTTGGGCTTATAGACTGGGAGAACCCTTCAAACAAAGCTAAGGAAGGTGGGAATGGGGGATAAGATTTTTGGTGAAATGTAAGGGTTTTGGATTTGATTACACTGAATTTGTGGTATTTCCATGGATATTGTCAAGCTTAGAAGAGAGAACTAGCTTGGGTACCACAATTTGGAAGCCAGGCATCAGCCCCTAAGTAGGAGAGAAGCTGTTGGTGGGAGTGGTAGGGGGAAGGAGTAATCCAGCAAGGACCAAGCTCTGGGAATACCAATCTTTAACAAGCAGATTTAGGAGGAGGAATCTGCTAACGAGCAGTGAAAGATGAGGCAAGGGCCAAGGGAATGATGTCACAGAAGGCAGGAGAGGGAGAGCATCTGGAGGAGGACAAAATAGAAGTTTGGCAAGGTGAAACTTAACCATTGAATGTGGAAACTAGGTAGTTACTGCTGTCTTTATGCAGTTTGTATTAATTTGGATCAATTGAAAAGGGAGGAGAATACCCCCCCCCCCCCGCCTCAGCACATCTACACATTACAAAATTTGGTTTTATTGCATGGCAAATAGGCTTAGTACCAGTTGCCTAGAAGAGAGATTAGGTTAATGAATACATAAGAATAATTTCTAATTATAGATGAGCCTGATTTCAGTTGGTATACTGAAGAATGCAGCCCTCTATTTAGATGACTTATATGAAATTGGATACTTATAAAGCTTCAGGTTTGTTCTAATTGGGTAAGAATTTTCCTTTTGAACTGGTTGTTATTTATTCCCTTTAAGTTGATCCTACTTCTGTTTTAATTATCACAGCTTTTAGTTTTATGTTGCCTAAAGAGTAAGGTTTACTCCTACATCTGATGCCCTTTGCATTTTGAATAACAACTTTACTTTCTGCACCATATTTAGTTACCTGTGGTTAAGAATTTGATCTCTGAGGGAGCCCGGGTGGCTCATTCGGTTAAGTGTCTGACTTTGGCTCAGATCACGATCTCAAGGTTTGTGAGTTCCAGCCCTGTATCAGCCTTTGTGCTGTTCAGCACAGAGCCTGCTTCGGATCCTCTGTCCCCTTCTCTCTCTGAACATCCCCATTCATCCTCCCTCCCTCTCTTTCTCAAATAAATAAATAAATAAAAACTTAAAAAAAAGAATTTTATCTCTGCAGTTAGACTGTGTGGCTAGCCATTATAGTGGCTCTACCCCTTAATCTCTCAGATCCTGAGGGGAGGTATTTATTTGTGCCTCCTTTCCTCATGTGTAAAATGGAGATAATAATAGAACCTCAGAGGATTCTTCTCAGTGCCCAGTGAGTTAATTTATGCAATGTACTTCAAAACATGGCTGGCATAGAGTAAGTGCTTAGTACCTTTTAGTATTAGAAGAACTATTTGTTACTGTATTTTTAATTTTTATTTGTTAGTATTATTAAAAATTGGGTGATAGCATAGTGTAAAGGAATAATGATTGGACTAGAAAACAGACTAGGGGTCTGCTCTCAGCTTTTCTATTGTGTGAGCTTAGACAGGTCTGTTCATTCCTCTGAGTTCAGTTTCTTGATCTGTAAAAGACGGAGGTTGGAAAAAAAAATCTTTGCTTGGTTTTAATATTCTGGAAACCTACCTTTTGCTTGAAAGTCGCTGGTTAACACAGCAGTCTTAGCTGTAGTATGTTTTTCCCTAAGGGAAAGATAAATTGGCAAAAAGGGGAAATTTGAAAATATTTCCATTATGCAAATGCTTTCTGGAAAGTACAACAAATGTTTTGGTTTATTTTCATGTAATTCCTTTTATAGGCTGAAATATTTAAATCGCTTATTTATGTTGCATTCAGATGGCTTATCTTTTCTTTTTGTATTTACAGTTGGAACACATCCAATTATTTTTCATTATTTTGCCCCCTTTCACTTTTCTTATAAAAATCAATTTTTTATGCATGTATTTCATTTGCTGATGCTACAATCTGCACAAAATCAACCCAATTAATTATTCTTTAGGTTTTAAATGGGACACGTGTGTAAATAAAATAATAATTGTATAACATGGTATTTTTTTGTATCTTTGCACATTTTTGAGATAGGAAAGTTGATCCCTGTTATTCTGTACTTAATCCAATGAATTTTTCCTCTGGTGTTATTTTTCATGTGCACACATGGGGGAGCCTTTGAGACACTGGTTTGAATGTTGCTCTTTCAATGGCTTTCAATGAGTCTAAGCTCCTGGAGTGGAATTCTCCACTGTGAGAGGTATGGTAGGGCAAGACTGGCTATAGCCCTGATTAGGTTTCCCTGGTGTTCACTGTCAAGTATGAGGCCCGAGAACCAATTCATAGAGCTCTTCTAAAACTAGAATGCATGTTCTTATCTAGTATAAAAGGGTAGATGTACCAAAAAAGAACATTTAAGACAGATATAGTATTTTCTGATGCCTCAGTAAGAAGTACTTTGGGGGCACACATAGGTGGGGGGGAGCTGTCTCTTCAGGTAAAGTGGAGGAATGTCAGGTAGAAACTCTGAATTCCACTGCAACATTATTTGAAGGAAACTCTGAAGTGATTCCAAATGTATTCTTTTTTTTTTCAATTTTTCTTAACTTTTATTTATTTTTGAGACAGAGAGAGAGAGAGCATGAACAGGGGAGGGTCAGAGAAAGAGGGAGACACAGAATCTGAAACAGGCTCCAGGCTCTGAGCTGTCAGCACAGAGCCTGATGCGGGGCTCGAACTCACGGACCGCGAGATCATGACCTGAGCCGAAGTCGGACGCTTAACCGACTGAGCCACCCAGGCGCCCCCCAAATCCATTCTTGTATAGAAAAAAAATCTAGAAGCACAATGGAAAACTGTGGAAGTGAAAGGCTTGAGTTGATGCTCTTGGCCTCTAGCTTTGTTTGATGTTTGAGGAAAATGCAGCAGAGCTATTTTTCTTCATTTTGACCCCAATTTTGGGGTGGCTAACAACACAAATAAACCTATAAAAAATATCCCTGGTGGCAGCCCCACAGGTCCGTGAACAAATAGTATGAATGACTGGGGCTTCCCTTTGCCCCAGGTTATTTGGAAGTATTGATGCTTATCACAGTCATTTGTGAATGCTTTGCTCATGAGATAAGATTTTAAGTGCACTTGAAAATGAAGATTATATGAGAAAATCAATACTGCTGATTTTTTAATGCTATTTATATATTGAAAAAAAACTCGTTAGCAGTGATTTTCTTAAATAAAGCCTATGGTATACTGGATTAATAAAAACGTATACAAAATTAGACCATGATTTATGATAACTTGGGAAGTAGGTATAAGTTATCTCCCTTCTCGTTGGCAGCCATGTTACATCCTCCACAATTTGTATTCAACTTCTTGCCGTTCCTTTAATCTTTTTCACAGTACTCTCATGCATTTTCATGGTTGCAGCCCTTAACTTCTGTGTCCATCACTGAGCTTCCAGCATAGACTCCAGTTATACATTTCCCATTGCGCACGCCTACTTGGATACGTAAATCAACCACCAACCTTACCCTCCTTCCTCTACTTCTCAGCTGTTTCAGCTTCTCAGCTGCCTTCTTTGCTGCCTCCCACCCTGCTCACCAATTCCTTCTGCGAACCACCATTTTTTGAGCCACCCAGACTTGAAAATTGAGGAGCTTTTTTGACACTCACCTGTCTTGGGTTCTTAGGTCACAGCTTTCCTAGACTACCCTCAGGCTTGCTGGCTTGCTAAAAGGACTCATGTGACCCAGAACAACTGTAACACTCAGGGTCATGGTTGATTGCAGTGAAAAGATACAGATTAAAATGAGAAAAGGAAATAGGATGAAGATGAGGAGAAATTAGATTCAAGCTTAAAAAACTTGGGTCTCAGTGAAGTTGCATGGATGCACTAAATTCTCTGAGTAGTGATGTGTGACAATATATTCAAAGTATTTCCAAGTAGGGAGGCTCACCTGAGTCTTCATGTCCAGGATTTTTTGGGGGGGGCGGTCATTTATGTAGGCATACAGTGCTAGCATGACTCCCCTCATCTACTCAGACTCCATATCTGCAGGGAGAAAACAGACATTCAACAGAAATCACATTGTTAGCATAAATTATTTGATCAAACTGATAATGTATGGTACAAGGCCTTAGTCATATAGCACTCACCAGGCAGAGTGTGCTTGGGCTTGGAGCTAGCCAAGGACTAGTTCTGAAGACAAGTCTTTCTTGAGAATGTGCAGGTTTTGAGCAACCCAGGCCTGATGAGTTAACCCACATGTATAAGCAATCACCAAGTGATTATTGGTTGTTGGGAAAAGTGGGTAAGAGCATGTATGGCAGTGTTAAACAGGTAAATGTTTGAGTTCTAGCTCTACGAGGTCTAAATGAGATGTGGTTACCATAATTCTGAATGTATATATACTAAATGAATGGTAGATGATGGTTTGTTGTTCTTGTTATGGTTATTGTTGTATCTTTTCCTGTACAATACTGCTTGTGTTTATCTAGTCTAAAACCTTACTGCTTTCACCTTTTAGGTTGTTAGCTTCCCATGTCTGTGAATTTAGGATGTTATGCTGCACTAACAAATAATCCATAAAACTAAGTAGCTTACCAAAAAAAAGGAGTATTTTTTGATCCTGGTACTTTCCCATTATGAGTTGACTATAGCTCTGTTGCATATTATTGTCACTCTAGGACCCAGACTGAAGGAGCAGCCCTAATATGGGATATTGTGGTAAAGGTCAGGTAAGGGAGCATATTATGGAATCATATGATGACTCTAAAAGTTTTAGTTGGGATCGGTACATATTCTACTTAGTCCTATTTTATTTTTTAAATCAAATATTACAGCCAGGCCTGAGAATATATATCCAGGATTAAGATTTTATAATATTACCTTGGTAGGTGCTGGTGAATGTTTAGGCAATAATATACTCTACCAACTTCCTAACTGGCTTTTGGCCTCCAGATTTCCTCTACCATTGACAAACACCAGTTTGTCCTGTTGACCATCACCAAGTCTGTGTCCTCAAAGCTCAGTGTTGGCAAAGTATTCCTTTCCTCTAAAACTTCTTTAATTTATGGCCTTCTATTGGCTAGTCCTGCAAGCCCTCTTAGAAGCTCAATCATCCACGACTGTCCCATACTCCACTGAAACCAGAATATTCTTCCTCACCAGGCTCGTTTTATCTTAGCACCTTCTGCACCATTGCTCATGAATTCATGCACTCAGAATGAGGAACCTTTTCTGAAGTAACCTACCATTTTATTCACCAGTAAATTTTCCACAGAGCCAGCACCTTACCCATAGTCATGCCCAAGACCTGTGATCAATGAATGGGAGAATAAATGTTCCCTAAGATTGCAAAGATACCAAAGTACTTTTCAGCAACAGTGAGAGGCCAGGCCAGTGGGTGCAGGGAGGCTGAAATCCAACTCATACTTTGCTAATCCAAGTCCTGAGATGGAGTGTGGAGGAAGAGAGTCTTTTTGTAACTCAGACCAAAGCACTGCATAGTGAACTTTCTCTCCAGGGTCTTTGTATATTAAAAGGAAACTTCCTATACGGGACCTTTGTGCTACCAAAAGACTCTACGTATCAATTCATCACAGATGAGAGGGAGAAAAATGTTGTGTTGGTTCAGCTTTGTTGAAATTTTAAAGTCCTAGGCACCAAATCATGTACCCACTTAGTGTCCTTTGAATGTATGTGATTCAAAACATCCTGCGTCTGAGGCCTCAGAACTTGTTTGAACTTCATGAGGAGGCATCTACAGATCACACTGTTCCATCCGCTCAACATCTACTTATCTGGGGGGACAGCACACCTCTTGCTGCAGAAAATAACTCTTGAGGCCCACAAGAGCCAATTGAGAGTAAAAATGAAGAAAAGTAACTAGATCAGTTTTGCTTGGTAAAAAGATTCAAAGCCCCGTTTCATGAAAGTGTTTTTAAAAATAAAAACCAGTCCCTGGAATGCAGCAAATAGCCCAAATGATTCATTTGTTTGAGAGATTTTTGAGGTTTTTCCCCCGTTAGAATTTTAAAAATGGCTCTAGAAGCAATCTGTCCCATATTCGTTACTAAAGGGGATTATTGCCTATTAGCCAACCTAACAGGTAGGAGGAGGAGTGGAGAGGAGAGCTGCTGTGCTTTGCTCGCCTGGGGCAGGGGAACTGCCCTCATTACCGCTTGGCGAATCTGGACCGCTGGCCGTGAACTGTCAGACTCGGCACAACAGCTTTAAAGCAGATAAAACCACTGTGCGTGTTGCAACAATGTGATGTTTTGTTTTTTAAACAGTATTTGACTTATGCTTCTGTTTCATGTCAAGGGGTTAGGTTCTTCAATTACTCGGATAATAAACCAAACAAAGAAAAATCAACATCATTCACTTCAGCACTATTGAGATCCTGAATAGCAAGATAGGGATGATAGAGGATATTGAATGAAAGTAGATTGAGTACTTTTCTTTCTTCTGTTCAGAGTTCTGGTATTAGAAGTAGAGTATGGAATTACTTGGTCTGTGGCTGGAAAGAGACTTGACTTGAATTCTAGAGAAGATGAAACTTGATCAACCCAACACACGTCCCCTTCACTAGTGGGAAAACACAAGGACATTTGTGTTGTCATACATATTATTAATTTTTTAAACATCAGTGCATTTGTGTCATTTTTGGGTCACTGTCATTACCCTGACACAAAATAGTCACACTTCATACTTAGAGGCTCCAAGACTGCTCTGAAATTCCTTCATCCAGAATTTGGCAACCATGACTGGCCAGTGGGCAAAACAGTCCAGTCTTTTTCTAGATCTCTGAGGATTTTGTCACTGTTTCTAAGTCCAAGTAGACTTTCTGGAACCAGGTCACAATGAGACATGTTGGCCATGTTGCATCTATTCCACATAGAAAAGATGTTCATATATATATCTGGCATTAAGTAAATCGTCCTTTTCAGGAATGGCTCTTCCTCTTATAAGATGCTATTAAATAATATATTTTCCTTTGTTTTTGCTTTTCATTTGGATGTATTCCCCACCCCTTTCAGACTGATGGGTTGCCATAGAATTATCATTTCCAAGAGATTCAGGTCCTCAAGATCTCCTTTTAACAGGGAAGAATCCATTGTCTATGGATGAGCACAACAATTCCATTCTGGGTTAGTCTTTGTAGTTCTGTGGCCTTGATACTCTGTAGGACTTGACCAGTAGATGCTGATTTCTCTGTTGGAGTGGTCACTCCTGAGACTTTTGACTAAGCCAGCAGCTCATTTTTTTAATGGAAGCCTGATAGTGGGTTAGATTTTTTTTAATTTGTTTTATTTTTTTAAAAACTAAATTCAGGTTAGTTAGTATACCGTGTAGTACTGATTTTAAGACTAGAACCCAGTGATTCATCACCTACATATAATACCCACTGCTGATCCCAACAAGTACCCTCCTTAGTAACCATCAGTCATTTAGCTCATTCCTTCACCCACCTCACCTCCAGCAACCCTCAGCTTGTTCTCTGTAATTGAGTTTCTTATAGTTTGTCTCCCTCTCTCTCTGTTTTTATCTTATTTTTTCTTCCCTTCCACTATGTTCATTTGCTATGTTTCTTAAATTCCATATGAGTGAAATCATAAATTTGTCTTTCTCTGACTTATTTCACTTAGTATAATATACTCTCGTTCCATCCATGTTGTTGCAAATAGTGAGATTTCATTCTTTTTGATTCCTGAGTAATATTCCGTATACACCATGTCTTCTTTATCCATTTGTCAGTCAATGGACATTTGGCTCTTTCAATAATTTTGTTATTGTTGATAGTGCTGCTATAAACATTGGGGTTCATGTGCCCCTTCGAATGAGCATTTTTGTATCCTTTGGGTAAATATTTAGAGTAGTCCTGGTCATAGATAAATTCTGTCTTTTATTTTTCTGAGGAACCTCCATACTGTTTTCCAGAGGGGCTGCACCAGTTTGCATTCCCACCAACAGTGCTAAAGGGTTCCTCTTTCTCTGCATCTTTGCCAACATCTGTTGTTTCCTGAGTTGTTCATTTTAGCCATTCTGACAGGTGTGAGGTGGTATCTCATTGTGGTTTTGATTTGTATTTCCCTGGTGATAAGTGATGTTGAGCATCTTTTCACGTGTCTGTGAGCCATCTGAATGTCTTTGGAAAAGTGTCTCTGCATGTCTTTTGCCCATTTCTTCACTGGATTATTTGTATTTTTGGGTGTTGAGTTTGGTAAGTTCTTTATAGACTTTAGATACTAACCCTTTATCCAAAATGTCATTTGTAAATATTGTCTCTCATTCTCTCAGTTGCCTTTTAGTTTTGTTGATTATTTCCTTGACTGTGCAGAAGGTTTTTATCTTGATGATAAATTGGTTCATTTTTGCTTTTGTTTCCATTGCCTCTGGAGACACATCTAGTAAGAAGTTGCTGTGGCTGAGGTCAAAGAAG
The DNA here is from genome assembly GCF_023721935.1 of Panthera uncia. NCBI lineage: Eukaryota > Metazoa > Chordata > Mammalia > Carnivora > Felidae > Panthera > Panthera uncia. The sequence goes on along the minus strand of NW_026057577.1, from coordinate 44,190,584 downwards.
TTGCTGCCTGTTTTCTCCTCTAGGATTTTCATGATTTCCTGTCTCACATTTAGGTCTTGGATTTTGAATTTATTTTTGTGTATAGTGCAAGAGTGGTCCAATTTCATTCTTGTGCATGTTGCTGTCCAGTTTTCTCAACACCATTTGCTGAACAGACCATCTTTTTTCCACTGGACATTCTTTCCTGCTTTCCAAAACTATTTGGCCATATGTTTGTTGGTCCATCTCTGGGTTCTCTACTCTGTTCCATTGATCTGTGTTTCTGTTTTTGTACCAGTACGTACTGTGTTGATGATTACAGCTTTGTAATACATCTTGAATTCCAGATTGTGATGCCTCCAGCTTTGGTTTTCTTTTTCAATTAATTTTTTTTTTGATTCCCTACAAACTTTATGATTGTTTGTTCTAGCTCTGTGAAGAATGCTGATGCTATTTTGATAGGGATTGCATTGAATGTGAAGATTGCTTTCGGTAGTATCAACATTTTAACAATATTTGTTCTTCCATTCTATGAGCATGGAATGTTTTTCCACTTCTTTGTGTCTTCTTCAATTTATTTCATAAGCTTTCTATAGTTTCAGCATACAGCTCTTCTACTTTGGTTAGGTTTATTCCTAGGTATCTTAATATTAAAAAAAAAAAATTACGTTTATTTCTGAGAGAGCGAGCGAGCGAGTGAGCGCGGGGGAGGAGCAGAGAGAGAAGGAGACACAGAATCTGAGGCAGGCTCCAGACTCTTGGCTGTTAGCACGGAGCCCAACGTGGGGCTCACTAACCATGAGATCATGACCTGAACCCGAGTTGGATAGTTAGCCAACTGAGCCACCCAGGTGCCCCTAATTCTAGGTATCTTAAGGTTTTCCGTGTAATTGTAAAAATGGGACTGATTCCTTAATTTCTTTCCTGCTGCTTCATTATTGGTGTATAGAAATGCAACCAGTTTCTTTAGGTTTATATTATATCCTGCAACTTTGCTGAATTCATGTGTCAGTTCTAACAGTATTTTGGGGGAATCTTTTGGGCTTTCCACGTAGAGTATCATGTCATTTGTGAAGAGTGAACATTTGGCTTCTTCCTTGCTGATTTGTATGCAATTTATTTCTTTTTGTTGTCTGATGGATGAGGCTAGGACTTCTAGTACTGTGTTGAACAAAATTGGTGAGGGTGGACATCCCTGTCATATTCCTGACCTCCAGGGGAAAGCTCTGTTTTTCCCCATAGAGGATGATATTAGCTGAGGGTCTTTCATATATGACCTTTATGATGTTGTGGTATGTTCCTTCTATCCCTACTTTCATGAGGATTTTTACCAAGAAAGGATGTTGTATTTTGTCAAACGCTTTTTCTACATCTATTGACAGGATCATATGATTCTTATCCTTTCTTTCATTAACGTGGTATATCACATTGATTTTCAAATATCATACCAGCTCTGCAGCCCAGGCTTAAATCCCACTTGATTGTGGTGAATAATTCTTTTAATGTACTGTTGAATTCAATTTGCTTGTATCCTGGTGACAATTTTCCATTTCCAGGCTCATCAGGGATATTGGCCTCTAATTCTCCCTTTCAGTGGGGTCTTCATCTTGTTTTGCAATCAGGTAATGCTGGCTTCATAGAATAAGTTTGTAAGTTTTCCTCCCATTTCTTTTTTTTATTTTTTTGGAACAGTTTGAGAAGAATAGATATTGACTCTTTTTTTTTAATTTTTAACGTTTGTTTATTTTTGAGACAGAGAGAGACAGAGCATGAACGGGGGAGGGGCAGAGAGAGAGGGAGACACAGAATCTGAAACAGGCTCCAGGCTCTGAGCAGTCAGCACAGAGCCCGACGCGGGGCTCGAACTCACATACCGCGAGATCGTGACCTGAGCTGAAGTCGGACGCTTAACCGACTGAGCCACCCAGGTGCCCCGATATTGACTCTTCTTTAAATTTCTGGTAGAATTCCTTGGGAAGCCATCTGGCCCAGTACTTAAGTTTGTTGGGAGATTATTGATAACTGATTGAATTTCTTTGCTGGTTATGAATCTGTTCAAAATTTCTATTTCTTCCTGTTTGAGTTTTGGTAGGGTGTAAGTTTCTAGGAATTTGTCCATTTCTTGAAGATTGCCCCATTTGTTGTCATATGATTTTTCATAGTACTCTCTTAAAATTGTTAGGATTTCTGTGGTGTTGGTTGTAATCTCTCCTTTTTGATTCTTGATTTTATCTCTTTGGATCCTCTCTCTTTTCTTTTTGATAAGTCTGGCTAGTGGGTTATCAATTTTGTTGATTCTTTCAAAGCACCAGCATTTAGTTTCATTGATCTGTTCACTGGTTTTTTGTTTGTTTGTTTAAACATCATTTGTTTCTGCTCGAATATTTATTATTTCCCTCCTTTAGGCTTTATTTGCGGCTCCTTTTCTAGCTTCTGTAGGTGTGAGGTTAGGTTGTATATTAGGGACATTTCTTCCTTCTTGAAATAGATCTGAATTGCAATGTACTTTCCTCTTAGGACTTCCTTTGCTGCATTTCAAAGGATTTGGACTATTGTGTTTTCACTTTCATTCACTTCCATGTATTTTTTATTTCTTCTTTAATTTCTTGGTTAACCCATTTATTCTTTAGTAGAATGTTTTTTAACCTCCAATGTATTTAAGGTCTTTCCATTTTTTTTCTTGTGGTTGATTTCAAGTTTCACAATGTTATGATCTGAAAATATGCATGGTGTGATCTCGACCTTTTTGTACCTATTGAGGTCTGATTTCTGACCCATTATGTGATCTATTCTGGAAAATGTTCCATGGTCACTCTAGAAGAATTTGAATTCTGTGTGTCACTCAAAGCCATTGTTTAATTATTGATTTTCTGCTTAGATGGTCTGTCCATTGTTGTAAGTGGAGTATTAAAGTCCTCTACTATTATGGTGTTATTATTAATGAGTTCTTGTTATTAATGGATTTACATATTTGGGTTTTCCCAAGTTGTGGGCATAAACATTTATAATTGTTAAATCTTCTTAATGGATAGACCCCTTAATTATGATATAATGCCCTTCTTCATCTCTTGTTATGGTCTGTTTTAGAATATAGTTTATCTGACATAGGTATGGCTACTCCAGTTTTCTTTTGACCTCCATTAGCATGATAGATGGTTTTCCATCCCCTCATGGTCAATCTGCCAGTGTCTTTACGTGTGAAATTAGGCTCTTGTGGGCAGTATATAGATAGATCTTGTTTTTTAATCCATTCTGATGACCTTTGTCTTTTGATTGGAGCATTTAGTCAATTTACATTCAGAGTGATTATTGAAAGATAGGAATTTAGTGCCATTGTGTTACCTGTAGGGTTGATGCTTCTGGTGATGATATTTGGTCCTTGGTAGTTGTTGTTGCTTTGGTTTTCTTTTTTTTCTCCACTCAGAAAGAACCTTCCTTAAGGTTTCTTTCAGGGCTGGTTTAGTGGTCATGAACTCCTTTAGTTTTTGTTTGTCTGGGGAACTCTTTATTTCTCCTTTTTTTCTAAATACAGCCTTATTGGATAAAGAATTCTTGGCTGCATATTTTCCCCAGTCAGCTCTTTGAATATTTCCCACCATTCCCTTCTTGTCTGCCAAGTTTCAGTGGACAGGTCTGTTGCTAACCTTATGTGTTTATCCTTGTAGGTTAAGGACGTTTTGTCCCTAGTTGCTTTCAGAATTATCTATTTATCTTCAAATTTTTCAAGTTTCATTATCATATATTATAGTTTTGACCTGTTTTTGTTAATTTTGAGGGGAGTTTTCTGTGACTCTTGGACGTGGATGCCTGTTTTCTTCTCCAGATTAGGGGAGTTCTCAGCTGTAATTTGTTCAAATAAAACTTCCACCCCCTTTTCCCACACCTTTTCTTCTGAGATTCCTATGATACGGATATTATTTCATTTTATGGAGTCACTACATTCTCTAAGTCTCCCCTCATGATCTAGCAATTTCCTCTCACTCTTATTTTATCATCATTATTTTGCATATTTGTATCTTCTATGTCACCTATTCTCTCCTCTGCTTCTTTAGTCCTTGTTTGACTGTATTCAGTCAGTATGGCATCTCAGTTCCAGCATTTTTTTATTTAAGCCTGAGGAGATTTTAGGTCTTTGATCTCTGCAGCAAGGGTTTCTCTGGTGTCTTCTATGCTTTTTTCAAGCCCAGCTAATAATCCTATGACTGTTGTCCTAAATTCTTGTTCAGATATTATTGCTTACAGTTGTTTTGAGCATATGATTTCTTTTTGACCTTTCTTTTGAGGAGAATTCCTGTCTTGTCATTTTGGCTAAGTTTCTGCTTTTTGTGTATTTAAAAAGCTTGTTAGGTGTCCTGTACCTGAGAGTACTGCTATATTGAAAAGGGGTCATACACTGTCCAGGGCCTGGAACTTCAGGAAGTGTTTCTGGTGTATGCTGTGTGCACTCTCCTGTTGTGTTTTGGTGGCTCTTTCCCACTGATCAGTCTTCTGCAGAACTCCTCCTTGACTGAAGAGGGGAGTGTTTGGACCTTGACCTTGGTGTGCTTTGATTTGTTTGTTGAAGTAAGTCTGTAAAAGAGGGGGCAAAAAAAACCTGATCCTCAAAAGAGATAAGGAAAGGAAACAACAACAACAACAACAACAACGACAAAAACCAGAGAATCCAAAAATAAAAGGCTGATTCTAAAGAAAAAGAAAGGAAGAAAAAGAGTAAAAAGAAAGGAAAAGAATAAAAAAGTCTGATGTAAAAAAAGGAAATAAAACCAAACCAAAAACAAAACAAAGTCTGAGCCTGATTCCAAAAGAAAAAAAAAAAAAAAGAAGAGAGAAAAAATAGAATAAAAAAAGTAAGTCTGTCCTATTTCCATCAGAACTGCAGGTATTGTTTCGAAGTAGTCAAATTTTCAGTACATTTGATGCATGTGGGATGCTGGCTGTGCTGATCTGGCGGAGAGGCCCACTGCTTTGTCTCAGGATCAGTCTAGCCCTAATAAATGAGCAGTTGCCAGGCATAGAAGGGTAGGGTTCAGTGTAAGTGGGTCCTGCCTCCACTAGGGGAGGTACTTTGAAGTCCCCACCATGTTAGTGTTGGGTGGGGGAAAATGGCACCACCCCAATGTCTCCTCCCCGCACTGGGCATCTCAGATCCCCCACTGTTGAGGCAGCTCTCAGAATAGTGAAGGCAGTCAGATTTCCCTGCTCCACAGTTCTCCTGTGTTTTTCCTTTGGTGTGTAGCTGAGATTCAAAACCCAAAATCTTAAAGGAATCACGTGGATCTGCCACCCTCCTCTAGAGTAGAACTTCTCTATGCTGTGTCTGAAGCCCTCTGTACCTGAAAAATGGTCCCACGCCTGCATAGTGTATGCAATCTATGGTGTAGCACCACTAAAAGCAGCAAAGGTTATGTTCTCTCTGGGTGCATCTCTTTCCCCTTTTGAAAGGCCTTTGGCTGGTGACTGATGGGCCTTTTGTCCTTGGGGAGGCAATGTACCCTCTTAGAAAAGGATTCCAGGAGGAGGAATGGTTCTCTCCCAATGTGCCCCGGAGATCTCTACACCATGCTCTGTACTCTGGGGCCATCTCCTTTCTCCCTAGTAGCACGCAAACCCTAGCTCTGCCCTGGAGAAACTTAGCACTTCCAAAACCTCAGAGTTTGACCCCAAAGACTGTTGGCAAAAAAATCAAAAGCAAAAAGAAAACCTGTGACACTCAGTACTTCTTGCTCCTCAATCCATGATCCAGAGAGGTTTTTATTTTCCTCTTATGTGAACTGGATACCACATTTTCTCAACCCCTCTTCTTTCTCTACCCTACTGGGTTAGATTTTGAAGCAGCTAACTTCCTCTCAGTGCTCCATATCGATGCTATTTCTTTGAAGTCATTAAAGTACAACAGTTCTTTATTCCATGGATGTCATTTATGGTAATGAAGAGGATTTTTACTCTGAAGGTGCCAGTTATTTATCCTTGTTCCCTTATTTTTCCTGGAATGTTTGAGTGCCTAATATGTGGTTGGCACTGTGCTAGATACTGGAAGTTCAGTAGTGGGATCAGTGTCCAGATACAACCTTTGCCCTTATAGTATTTTCAATAGTTAAAACCTAATGGAGGCTAACAGAAATAATCAGGCAGTTGCCATATCTTGTGTGAATGTCACAATGGGGAATCACAGTGAGCACCCCAAAAGGACATTTAGCAAGGTTTGGTTGCCTTTGTGTGCTAGGGAATGTGCTAAATGCTGAGTATATAGTTAATAAAATAGACATGGCCCCTGCCATCATGATAACTTAATATAGGGGAAAACTGGTATTGATTGAATAATCATATTTGTGTGATACTGCTATTAAGAAAAACATGACTATGATGAAAGAATCCATGAGGGATGTAATTTACACCGAGTGTTCCAGGAACGTGAATCTTAGATGACATTTGGGCTAAGACTTAAGTTATGAGTAGTAGCTAGTCAACTGCAGTAGGGGAGGAAAAGGACTCCATTGGGAAAGAATATCATGTGCTAAAGCCTGAGGCAAGCAGAGGCATGAAGATTGATAGAGCAGGATGTTTCATGTCATTATGTCATTGTGTGCAGTGGGGGCGGGGGGAGGGTGGAGAAGGAGAGAGCTATAAGGCATTAGGCTGGAGGGTGACCCGGATCACATCATAAGGAGGCTTCTCAGCCATAGGAAGGAGTCTTGACTTGAGGGGGAAAGGGATGTGTTCAAGCAGCAAGGGGATCAGATGTAGATACTTAGAAACTCTGGCTACAGTAGTGAATTAAATTGTGGGACACACTGGGAGGCACAGAGACTAGGGAGGATTGTTAGGTGTGTGGGCTCTGAGGCCACATTCCCTGGGCTTGAATCCTACCTCTGTCACTCTGTAGCTGGACAGCTAAGTATTTGTGTGAGTCTTTGTTCTTGCTTCTGTAAATTTGGCGTGGTAATACTGATGCCAATATCATTGGGTTGCTGTGGGTTAGTCACCATTTAGTCCTCAGAGCAGCTTGTGGCCCTGCACTATGTGTTGTTCAGGCTGTGCTCTGTGAAAAGGCTCACGGTGGACGGGCCAGTGCAGGTGGGAACTTGATCTCAACTTAAAAACCCTGTGCCCTGGTGGGGGATTAGTTATTGAGGAGGAGGGATGCCTTTTATAATTTATCCATCCAAGAAGATCATCTCTTTTGTAATGTGAGCAAAGTCATCCTAGGTGGCTAACTATAGCCCTGCCTGGTTTTTATTAAGTACTTAATAAGTGTTTTTTTGTTATTAACGGCTCTGTGACTTTGTGTACATTATTGAGTCTTTCTCTGCCCCTTTTCTTATCTTTAAAACAATGAAATAGTAGTCTCTACATAATAGAATTGGTTATAAGCATTAATGAATTAATACATGTAAAACACTTAAAGTGGTGTCTGGGATTAATAAATAGAAGTGTGTTAAAAAGAAAAGTAAGGGTAGGGAGCATTCATTCATTCAGCATTGTTTGTGAGCCAACTATGTGCCTGCCAGGCACAGAGCTGAAACTGGAAAGAAAGAGACAGATAGTGTCCCTGTCCTCATGAGATGAACAAATATTTACCCTCATAATTAATTAAAACTGTGATTAGTGTTAGAAAAATGAAGTGTAGGGGAGAGAGACAATTAGGAAGATCTGAGGAAGAGTCTGGAAGATGGAAGACAAGAGTGATTAGTCAGTGGCATTGATTCCAGGAAGATAATGGACTCATGGAAATGTTTCAAGCAGGGCGGGATCCGCCATGTTGCCCACCTTCACAGCTAGATAAATCAAGATGAATTGGATTACCTACTTGGAGTATGATTGAAGAATGAATTGAAGTGCACAGTAACATATTTAGAATTTGGTGTACTGAAAATTCCTTAAGTGTTATACAGAGAAAAACAGACATATATTCAACCAATTTTAAAGATACTGTAGAACTTGTAAGATTTGTTACTTAAAAATTTGAAGTAGTAAAGGAAGTCTGTATCTCAGCTCATTAAAGATATGTAAAGGTTGTATATGAGTTTTATCATCTTTTTTTTTTTTTTTGCCCCAAACTGGAAATAATGTTTTGATAATTTATTTGGAGAAGAGATGATAGGTGAAATTTTCCCATGTGATTTGTTTGCTTTGTCCTGTTTGCTTTTTCCTGTTTAATTCTGATAGTGTCATGGGTGAGGCAGATGACCTTTGCCAGCCAATTTATGAAACATTGTCGAGAAGGAACATGGCAGAATATTCAGTGACACCTTCAGGATTTATGCTCAGGTTTAAGATTACCCTCAGACTGAATGATTATTCTGAGTTTTGCTGGGCGTTTAGACTACCCTAGGCAACACAGAAGTTTCTGTAATAAGTTCTTGAGTCTTTCCTCTTATTTAAATCTCCAGGTGGAATTGCACTTGGTTCTGTAGCTGGTATCACTCAAATTCACTCTCCTTCCCCTCCTTTGTTCTTGCTAACAACTCATAAAAATGATGGTGTTTTGGGGGAACAAGCAAAAAGAGCTAGTTGGAAATTATAGGCACAGGCATGCAGGAGAAAACTGCTTTGCCTTTTCATGACACATTATAATGTCAGCTATGAGTTGTTTGTATTTTGGAGGTTTGTTTTCATTTTTTACTGTTTTGTTTTTGAATGAAAACCTGTAACAGCACTATTAGGTAAACCAGCAGCCCTGTCTTAACTGGGTTTTTGAAGGAAAGACAGGCTTGATAACAGTGTTGAGGACTTTGGTAGGTAGAAGACCGTTCCTCATTCCCCTCACCATTTATCCCTGTCTCCATCCCTGAAACCTGTGAAGATGTTATATTAGCTGGCAAGGGGGAATTAAAGTGGACAATAGAATTAAGGTCACTAATCTGATGACTTTGAGATGGGGAGATTATCCTAGATCATCTGGGTAGGTCCTATGTAATCATAAGGGTCTTTAAGAGTGGAAAGGGGGGTGGGGAGTCAGTGGAGTGTCAAAATAATGCAGCCCAAGAAAGCTTCAGCCAGTTATTTCAGGCTTTAAAGATGGAGAAAGCAGGATTTGAGCCAAAGAATAAGTGTAACCTCTAGAAATGGGAAAATGCAAGAACACAGATTCTCCTTCAGAGCTTCTGGAAATGGATACAGCTCTGTCACCTTTAATTCAGGCCAGTGAGACCTGCTCTGGACCTCTGATGTTTGTAACTGTAAGATAATACATTTGTATTATTATCAGTCACTAAGTTTATGATAATTTGCTACAGCAGCAAACTAATGAGGCCTGACATTGCAAGTGGTAAAAATCTGGAGAACAGGGAGTTGATATTTGTAAAAGAAACAACATTAAATACATTACAAGTGTTCTGTAACTCTAAGGCAATTAATCATTTAGTTGAGTAAGAATCTAGAGAAGAGGTAGCAAACTTAAAACCATCAAGGCCTAGAGAGGTGGTGCAAATGAGGGAGACTAACCTGGTGCAGCAGAATAGGGAGCAGAGGGAGTGTGGCAGACCAGAAAGTTCCTGGCCAGGTTTGGTGACCAGGGGCTGCTCAGCTCCAGGTGATTGCTGCCATGAGGGAATATAAGCTGTTACTAGATCTTCCAGTTTTTTCAAAAGAAGCCAACATTGGGGCGCCTGGGTGGAGCAGTCGGTTAAGCGTCCGACTTCAGCTCAGGTCACGATCTCGCGGTCCGTGAGTTCGAGCCCCGCGTCAGGCTCTGGGCTGATGGCCCAGAGCCTGGAGCCTGCTTCCGGTTCTGTGTCTCCCTCTCTCTCTGCCCCTCCCCTGTTCATGCTCTGTCTCTCTCTGTCTCAAAAATAAAAAATAAAAAAATAAAAAATAAATAAAAAAAAAGAAGCCAACATTTTGGAAATATAATGTAAATGACCCTAATAATTAACTCTAGTGCTTTAAACAAAACCCTCCAACCAACCAAATAAAACTGCCTCAGCACATGCATTGCTGGATGGATATGGTTTATGAGCCCCTGTTTTGAGACTCTTAGTCTAGATGCACAGTCACCCTGAGCGACTTGTCATTGTCATGTTTCTGAATAAAATATCCCCAGATCCTTTTTAGAGGGTGAGAGACTGATTTAGCAAAACTAATAATTGAGCTAGTTGCTAATAAACATTAGGTTTCAAGTCTCAGTGGGTCTCATTGCAAAAGCCAAGCTTGGTTTTTATTTTCCACCTTACTGCCTGTAAGTTGAAGGAAGAGATTGATAATGGTGAAGAGAGAAAAAGAGAGATGGAAAGAAGACATTTACTGAGCACAAAATACCTATCAGGCATTAAACGGGGGATTTTAAGCATGCTCTCCTTGTATTCTCACAACGGTTTTATGATGTAAACAATATTCTCATTTTCCAGGTAAGAAACCAGAGTCCAAGAGAGTCAGGCAACTTGCACTTGGTTACACAGGTAATATGAGCGAAGCAAATTCAGAAGGACACAATTGTTTTTTTTTTCCCCCCAGGGGTTAAGGTTTTTCAAGAGAAGGAGGGACAGTGCTTTCTCTGGGGCTGGAGACAGGAAGGAAATGGTAAGAGCTGCAGGGAATTTGCATGTGCTGACAGCTGGAGGAACTTGGCTTTCTTGATGCAGGTGGGAATAAGGTTATCCGTTCAGCTGAAAGGGCTGGGTGTCAGATGGGCTGCTTCAGTAGAGAAGAGGCTGAACACTGGAGGGGCATGCTTGGGAAATTGAGACATGATGTGGAAGTGATTGGTAGACCATAGACAGTATGGCTTTGAGTGGAACGAGGGTATACACCCTTGGTTTTTATGGCAGAATCCCTCATAAGTATGTAACCAGGGAGGAATTGAATGACCAAGGTGTGCCATTGGCTAGGTAGGCACAGAAAGGTTAAAAAATCTGGGTGATTCAACTTCATTCGTCTCTAGGAAGTTCAGATTAAACCCACAGTACCAATACTATACTATCTCCATCATAATGGCTAGAATGGAGAAATTGACAACATCAGTGAGCATGTGGGACAGCTAGGATGCAAAATTTCATTTGTTTTTATGGCTGAGTAATATTCCATTGTATACAGATACCACTTGTCTTTTATCCTTTTATTTATCTATGGTCACTTGGGCTACTTCCATAATTTGGCTATTTTCAATAATGCTGCAATAAACACAGGGGTACCTGTGACTTTTTGAGTTAGTATGTTCACATTCTTTGGGTAAAATACCCAGTAATGGAATTGCTGGATATTATGGTAATTATGTTTTTAACTTTTTGAGGAACCTCCATACTCTTTTTCACAGTGTCTGTACCGGTATGTATTCCCACCAATAGTGCATCATGGTTCCTTTTTTTCACATTCTTGCCAAGACTTGTCATTTCTGGTGTTTTTCATTTTAGCCATTGTGACATGTGTAAGGTGAAATCTCATTGTACTTTTGATGTGCATTTCCCTGATGATGAGTGATGTTGAGCATCCTTTCATGTAACGGTCTGTGGGCTGTCTGTATGTCTTCTTTGGAAAAAAAAATGTCTTTTATGTCTTCTCCCTATTTTTCATGAAATTATTCATTTTTTATTTTGAATTAAGTTTTTTTATTTATTTTGGATACTAACCCTTTATCAGATATGTCATTTGTAAGTAGCTTTTCCCATTCAGTAGATGCTTTGAGTTTTGTTGGTTATTTCCTATGCTGGCCAGAGGCTTTTAATTTTGACATAGTCCCAATAGTTGATTTTTGCTTTTGGTTCCCTTGCCTCAGGAAACACATCTAGCAAAATAATGCTATAACTGATGTCACAGAAGGTACCACCTGCGCTGTCTTCTAGTGTTTTCATAGTTTCATATCTCACATTTAGGTTCTCATTCCATTTAAGTTTATTTTTATGTATGGGCTAAGAAACTAGTCCAGTTTCATTCTCTAGCATGTAATTGTCCAGTTTTCCTAACATCATTTGTTGAAGAGATTGTATTTGCTTCAATTGTATATTCTTGCTGCCTTTGTTGAAGATTAATTGGCCATATAATGGGTTATTTCTTGGCTCTCAACCCTGTTCTGTTGATTTGTGTGTCTATTTTTGAGCCAGTATGATACTGTTTTGATTACTACTGCTTTGTAGTATATCATGAAACCTGGGATTGCGATAACTCCAGATTTGTTCTTCTGTGTCAAGATTGCTTTGGCTGTTCAGGGTCATTTGTGGTTCCCGACAAGTTTTGGGATTATTTGTCTTACTTCTGTGGAAAATGCTCCTGATGTTTTGGGAAGGATTGCATTCATTCTGGATTGCTTTGGGTAGCATTGACATTTTAACAATATTTGTTTTTCTAATCCATCTTTCCATTTGTGTGTGTCATCTTCAATTTCTTTGACCAGTGTGTAACAGTTTTCAGTTTTCAGTACAGGTCCTTCACCTCTTTGGTTAAGTTTATTCCTAGACGTTTTATTATTTTTGGTGCAGTTGTAAATGCGATTGGTTTCTTAATTTATTTTTCTGATACTTCATTATTAGTGTATAGGAAAGCAGCATTTTTCTATACCTGGATTCTATATCCTGTGACTTTACTGAATTCATTTATTAGTTCTATCAGGGTTTTGGTGGAGTCTTTGAGGTTTTCCATGTATAAAGTATCATGTAATAAGCATATAGTCAAAGTTTTACTTTTTATTTACCAATACGAATGACTTCTTCTTGTTGTCTGATTGCTGTGGCTATGACTTCTAATACTCTGTTGAATAAAAGTGGTGGGAGTGTACATCCTTGTCTTGTTCCTTATCTCATAGGAAAAGCTCTCTGTTTTTCACCACTGAGTATGATGTTGGCTATGGGTTTTTCATATATGGCCTTTATTTGTTGAGGTATGTTCCCTGTAAACCTAGTTTGTTGAGGGTTTTTATCATGAATGGATATTGTACTTTGTCAAATGCTTTTTCTGCATATGTTTAAATGATAATATACTTATTATCCTTTTCTTATTGATGTGATGTATCACATTGGTGGATTTATGAATTTTGAACCACCCTTGCATCTCAGGAATGAATCCCACTTGATTATAATAAATGATTTTGATAAATTAAGTTTGCTAATATTTTGTTGAGGATTTTTGCATCTATGTTCACCTGAGTCAATGACCTGTGGTTCTCTTTTTTTTTGTAGTGTCTTTATTTAGTGTTGGTATCAGGGTAACACTTGTCTCATAGGATGATTTTGGAAGCTTTCCTTCCTTTTCCGTTACTGGGAATAATTAGAGAAGAATAGATTTTTAACTCTTCTTCAACTGTTTAGCCTGTGAAGCTGTCTGGTTTTGGACTTTTGTTTTTTGTGAGTTGTTTTGATTAGTGATTCAATTTTGTTATTAGTAACTGGTCTGTTTAAATTTTTATTTCTTCCTGCATCAATTTTGCTAGGTTATATGTTTGCTGAAATTTATCTTTCTTCTAGGTTGTCTAATTTGTTGGCATATAACTTTTCACAACATTCTCTTAAAATTCTTTGTATTTCTGTGATGTTGGTTGTTATTTCTTCTCTTTTATTTCTGATTTTGAGTCCTCTCCCCCCCACTTTTCACCTTTCTGGCTCTCTTTTTAATGGGTCTGGCTAAAAGTTCATCAATTTTATTGATCTTTTGAAAGAACCAGCTCCTGGTTTCATTGATCTGTTTTCTTGTTTTTTTTTTTTAAATTTGTTTTTATTTATTTATTTTTTTTTAGTTTTTATTTTGCTTATTTCTACTCTAACCTTTATTATTTCCTTCCTTCTGTTGGTTTGGAGTTTTGTTCTCCTTTTTTAGCTCTTTTAGAAGTGTAATGTTAGGTTGTTTATATAAGATTTTTCTTGTATATTGAGGCAGACCTATATTGCTATAAACTTGCCTCTTAGAACCACTTTTGCTGCATCCCAAAGATTTTAGACTATCGTGTTTTCATTTTCATTTATTTCCATGTGATTTTTGATTTCTTCTTTAATTTCCTGTTTGACACATTCATTGTTTAGTAGCATGTTATTTAACCTCTATGTATTTGTTTACTTTCCATATTTTTTCTTGTGGTTACTTTTTATTTTCACAGCATTATGGTCAGAAAAGATGTATGACTGGAATTTTTTTGAATTTGTTGAGATTTGTTTTGTGGCCTAACATGGTCTATTCTAGAGACTGTTCCATGTGCACTTGAAAAGAACGTGTACTCTGTAGTTTTAGGATAGATGTTCTGAATATATCTGTTAGATCCATCTCGTCTAACGTGTCTTTCAAAGTCACTGTTTTCTTGATACTCTGTCTGGATGATTTATCCATTGATGTAAGTGGAGTGTTAGGGTTCCCTATTATTACTGTATTTCTATTGATTATTTCCTGTGTGTTTGTTATTAGATGCTTTATGTATTTGGATGCTTTCATGTTGAATGCATAAATATTTTCAATTGATAAATCTTATTGTTGGATTGTTCTCTTTTTGTTATAAAGTGTCCTTTGTCTCTTGTAACAATTTTTGTTTTAAAGTTTATTTTGTCGAATAAAAGTATTGTTACCCTATCTTTATTTTTTGTTCCATTTGTATATGATAAATGTGTTTCCCGTAACTTTCATCCTGCATGAGTTTAAGGTCTGAAATGAGTCTCTTGTAGGCAGTATATACATGTTTCTTTTTTTGCATTCCATCACCCTTGATTGGAGTGTTTAGTCCATTTACATTCAAAGTAATTATTGATGGTATATAGTTATTGCCATTTGTTACTTGTATTATGGTTGCTTTTGTAGTTCTTTCTTGTTCCTTTTCTTGAGACTTGTTTTGTGGCCTAACGTGATCTAGAATTTGCTTGCTTTGTTCAGTGTTTTACTTGGATTTTTTTTTCTTTCTCTTTTGCATATCTATTACTGGTTTTTGATATCTGGTTACTTTTAGGTTTGTATATAATATCTTATGCATACAGCAGTCTATATTAAGTAGATGGATGCTTAATTCGGCATTCCTTTTTGTTATTACTCGCCCCTCCACTATGTTTTAGGTATATGGTATCATACTTTACATCCTTTTGTTTTCTGAATCCCTTGACTGATTTCTATAGATATACTTAAGTTTACTAATTTTGTGCTTCCTTCTTTTCTCGCTTGTACTTAGGGTCTTTCCTTTTCATTCCAAGAATCCCCTTTAACACTTCTTGTAAGGCTGGCTTAATGGTCGTGAAGTCCTTTAACTTTTGTTCATCTGGAAATTTTTTATCTCTACTTTGATTCTGAATGATAGACTGGCTGGTTGTAGTATTCTTTTTTTTTTTTTTTTTTTTGGTTATAGTATTCTTGACTGCAATTTTTTTTTTTTAAACTTTCAGCGCTTTGAATATATCCCACCACTCCTTCCAGCCTGCAAAGTTTCGGCTGAAAAATGAGCTGATAGCTTTATATTTCCTTTCTATGCAACTGTTTTATTTTCTTTTGGTAATTTTAAAATTCTCTTTATCACTACTTTTTGTATTTTAATTACTATTTGTGCTTGTGTGGAACTCCTTGGATTGATTTTTGTTGGGGCCTCTCGGTCCTAGGTCTGGATTTTTGCTTCTTTCCTCAGATTCAGGATATTTTTGGCCATTATTTCTTCAAATAAAATTTCTTTCTCCTTTTCTCTCTTATCCTTCTGGAATTCCTGTAATGTAAAGATTATTAAGCTTCATGGTGTTGCTGAGTCCCTGAGTCTCTTTATTTGTTGTTGTTGTTGTTATTATCTGTCTCCTCTTCAGCTTGATTGCTTTCCATTACTCTGTCCCCCCAGTCTCTTCTAGTCTACTACTTATTCCATTTAGTGTATTTATTTTTTACTTTTTATTTTTTAATTATTTTATTTATTTTTTTCATTAATTTGTTTTTTTATTTTTTAAAATTTACATCCAAATTAGTTAGGATATAGTGCAACAATGATTTCAGGAGTAGATTCCTTAGTGCCCCTTACCCATTTAGTCCATCCGCCTTCCCACAACCCCTCCCATAACCCTCAGTTTGTTCTCCATATTTATGAGTCTCTTGTGTTTTGTCCTCCTCCCTGTTTGTATAAAATTTTTGTTTCCCTTCCCTTATGTTCATCTGTTTTCTCTCTTAAAGTCCTCATATGAGTGAAGTCATAGGATTTTTGTCTTTCTATGACTAATTTCACTTAGCATAATACCCTCCAGTTCCATCCACGTAGTTGCAAATGGCAAGATTTCATTCTTTTTGATTGCCGAGTAATACTCTATTGTATAGATATACCACTTCTTCTTTTTCCATTCATCCACCGATGGACGTTTGGGCTCTTTCTATACTTTGGCTATTGTTGATAGTGCTGCTATAAACATGGGGGTGCATGTGTCCCCTTGAAACAGCACACCTGTATCCTGTGGATAAATGCCTAGTAGTGCAATTGCTGGGTCATAGGGTAGTTCTATTTTTAGTTTTTTGAGGAACCTCCATACTGTTTTCCAGAATGACTATACCAGTTTGCATTCCCACCAGCAGTGCAAAAGAAATCCTCTTTCTCCACATCCTCACCAACATCTGTTTTTCATGAGTTGTTAATGTCAACCATTCTGACAGGTGTGAGGTGGTCTCATGGTGGTTTCGATTTGTATTTCCCTGATGATGAATGATGTTGAGCATTTTCTCATGTGTCGGTTGGCCATCTGGAGTCTTCTTTGGAGAAGTGTCTATTCATGTCTTTTTCTCATTTCTTCACTGGATTATTTGTTTTCTTGGGTGTTGAATTTGATAAGTTCTTTATAGATTTTGGTTACTAACGCTTTATCTGATATGTTGTTTGTAAATATCTTCTCCCATTCTCTCGGTTGCCTTTTAGTTTTGCTGATTGTTTCTTTCACTGTGCAGAAGCTTTTTATTTTGATGAGGTCCCAGTAGTTCATTTTTGCTTTTGTTTCCCTTGCCTCCAGAGACAAGAGGCAAGAAGTTGAGTAAGTTGAGTAAGAAGTTGCTGTGGCCAAGATCAAAGAGGTTTTTGCTTGCTTTCTCCTTGAGGATTTGATGGCTTCCTGTCTTACATTGAGGTCTTTCATCCATTTTGAGTTTGTTTTTGTGTATGGTGTAAGAAAGTGATCCAGGTTCATTCTTCTGCATGTCACTGTCCAGTTTTCCCAGCACCACTTGCTGAAGAGACTCTTTATTCCATTAGATATTCTTTCCTGCTTTGTCAAAGATTAGTTGGCCATACATTTGTGGGTCCATTTCTGGGTTCTCTATTCTGTTCCATTGAGCTGTCTGTTCTTGTGCCAGTACCATACTGTCTTGATGATTACAGCTTTGTAGTATAGCTTGAAGTCTGGGATTGTGATGCCTCCTGCTTTGGTTTTCTTTTTCAAGATCGCTTTGGCTATTCAGGGTCTTTTTTGGTTCCATACAAATTTTAGGATGATTTGTTCTAGCTCCGTGAAGAATGCAGGTTTACTTTGATAGGTATTGTATTGAATATGTAGATTGCTTTGGGTAGTATAGACGTTATAACAATATTTGTTCTTCCTATCTAGGAGCATGGAATCTTTTTCCATTTTTTTGTGTCTTCTTCCATTTCTTTCATAAGCTTTCTATAGTTTTCAGTGTATAGATTTTTCACCTCTTTGATTAGATTTATTCCTAGGCATTTTATGTTTTTTTTTTTTTTTTTTTTTTGTGCAACTATAAATGGGATCGATTCCTTGATTTCTCTTTCTGTCGCTTCATTGTTGGTGTATAGGAATGCAACCAATTTCTGTGCATTGATTTTATATCCTGCAACTTTGCTGAATTCATGAATCAGTTCTAGCAGTTGTTTGGTGGGATATTTTGGTTTTCCATATAGAGTATCATGTCATCTGCAAAGAGTGAAAGTTTGACCTCCTCCTGGCCAATTTGGATGCCTTTTATTTCTTTGTGTTGTCTGATTACAGAGGCTAAGACTTCCAATACTATGTTGAATAGCAGTGATGTGAGTGGACATCCCTGTCTTGTTCCTGACACTAGGGGGAAACCTCTCAGTTTTTCCCATTGAGGATGATATTTAGTGTTGGGCCCTTCATTTATGGCTTTGATGATCTCGAGGTATGCTCCTTCTATCCCTACTTTCTTGAGGGTTTTTATCAAGAAAAGATGCTGTATTTTGTCAAATGCTTTCTCTGAATTTATTGAGAGGATCATATGGTTCTTGCCCTTTCTTTAATTGGTGTGATGAATCTCTTTAACTGTTTTGTGGATATTGAACCAGCCCTGCATCCCAGGTATAAATCCCACTTGTTTGTGGTGAATAATTTTTTTAATATATTGTTGGATCTGGTTGGCTAATGTCTTGTTGAGGATTTTTGCATCCATGTTCATCAGGGAAATTGGTCTATAGTTGTCCTTTTTAGTGGGGTCTCTGTCTGGTTTTGGAATCAAGGTAATGCTGGCTTCATAGAAAGAGTTTGGAAGTTTTCCTTATATTTCAATTTTTTGGAACAGCTTCAAGAGAATACGTGTTAACTTTTCCTTAAATGTTTGGTAGAATTCCCCTGGAAAGCTATCTGGCCCTGGACGCTTGTTTTTTGGCAGAGTTTTGATTACTAATTCGATTTCCTTACTGGTTATTGGTTTGTTCAAATTTTCTATTTCTTCCTGTTTCAGTTTTGGTAGTGTATATGTGTCTAGGAATTTGTCCATTTTTTCCAGATTACCCATTTTATTGGCATAATTGCTCATAATATTCTGTTATTATTGTTTTTATTTCTGTTGTGTTGGTTGTGATTTCTCCTCTTTCATTCTTGATTTTAGTTATTTGGGTCCTTTCCTTTTTCTTCTTGGTCAAACTGGTTTGTCAATTTGGTTTATCAATTTGGTTAATTCTTTCAAAGAACCAGCTTCTGGTTTCATTGATCTATTCTACTGGGTTTTTTTGGTAAGGTTAGGTTGTGTATCTGAGACCTTTTCTCCTTCTTTAGGAAGGCCTGGATTGCTGTATACTTTCCTCTTATGACCACTTTTGCTGCTTCCCAGAGGTTTTGGGTTGTGGTGTTATCATTTTCATTGACTTCCATATACTTGTTAATTTCCTCTTTAACTGCTTGGTTAGCCCATTCATTCTTTCGTAGGATGTTCTTTGGTCTCCCAAGTATTTGTTATCTTTCCAAATTTTTTCTTTTGGTTGATTTCAAGTTTCATAGTGTTGTGGTCTGAAAATGTGCACGGTATGATCTTGATCTTTTTGTACTTACTTAGGGCTGATTTGTGTCCCAATATATGGTCTATTCTGGAGAATGTTCCATGTGCACTGGAGAAGAATGTATATTCTCCTTTAGGATGAAATGTTCTCAACATATCTGTTAAGTCCGTCTGGTCCAGTGTGTCATTCAAAGCCATTGTTTCCTTGTTGATGTTTTGATTAGATGATCTGCCCATTGCTGTGAGTGGGGTGTTTAAGTCTTCCACTATTAGGGTATTACTATCGATGAGTTTCTTTGTTTGTGATTAATTGATTTATATACTTGGGTGCTGCCACATATGGCGCATAAATGTTAATAATTGTCAGGTCTTCTTGGTGTATAGACCCCTTGATTATGATATAATGCCCTTCTGCATCTCTTGATACAGTCTTTATCTTAAAGGCTAGATTGTCTGATATAAGTATGGCTACTCTGGCTTTCTTCTGTTGACCATTAGCATGGTAGACAGTTCTCCATCCCTTTATTTTCAATCTGAAGGTGTCTTTAGATCTAAAGTGGGCCTCTTGTAAACAGCATATAGATGGATCTTGTTTTCTCATCCATTCTGTTACCCTTTGTCTTTTGATTGGATCATTGAGTCCATTGACATTTAGAGTGAGTACTGAAAGATATGAATTTATTGGCATTATGATGCTTTTAGAGTTGGAGTTTCTGGTGGTGGTCTCTGGTCCCTTGTAATCTTTGTTTCTTTTGGTATATATATATATATATATATATATATATATACTTTTTATCCTTTCTCCCCTCAGAGAGTTCCCCTTAAAATTTCTTGCAGGGCTGGTTTAGTGGTCACAAACTCCTTTAATATTTGTTTGTCTGGGAAATTTTTTTTATCTCTCCTATTTTGAATAACAGCCTTGCTGGATAAGGAATTCTTGGCTGCATATTTTTCTGATTCATCTCATTGAGTATATCCTGCCACTCCTTTCTGGCCTGCCAAGTTTCTGTGGATAGGTCTGCTGCAAACCTGATCTGTCTTACCTTGTAGGTTAGGGACTTTTTTTCCCTTGGTGCTTTCATGATTCTCTCCTTGCCTGAGTATTTTGTGAATTTGACTATGATATGCCTTGTTGTTGTTCGGTTTTTGTTGAATCTAATGGGGGTCCTCTGTGCTTCCTGGATTTTGATGTCTGTGTCCTTACCCAGGTTAGTAAAGTTTTCCAGTATGATTTGCTCACATAACCCTTCTACTCCTATTTCTCTTCCTTTCTGGGACCCCTGTAATTCTGATGTTGTTCCTTGTTAATGAGTCACTGATTTCTCTGATTCTTAAATCGTGCTCCTTTGCCTTAATCTCCCTCTTTTTTTCTGTTTCCTTATTCTCTATAAGTTTGTCCTCTATATTGCTGATCCTCTCTTCTGCCTCATTCCTCCTTGCCACCGTGGCATCCATCCATGATTGCAGTTCAGTTATAGCATTTTTAATTTCATTCTGAGTATTTTTTAATTCTTTTATCTTTGCAGAAAGGCATTCTAATCTATTTTTGACTCCAGCTAGTATTCTTATTATCGTAATTCTAAATTCTGTTTCAGACATCTTGCTTGTATCTGTGTTGGCTAAATCCCTGGCTGTCATTTTTTCGTGCTTTTTCTTTTGGGGTGAATTCCTTCGTTTTGTCATTTTGAAGGGAGAAAAGGAATTAATGAAGTAGAAAAATTAAAATTAAAAAAATCTTAAAATTAAAAAATTACACACACAAAATCTAATAAATGATGCTAGATCCTAGGTATGTTTGGTCTGGGTGTGGAAAGTGGTTTGACAGATTAGAGCAAAAAAAGGGGGAGGAAGGAAATCGTTTGGGAATTTGAAACAATGAATACACTGAGGTAGACTAAAATGAGATGATGGGAGTAAAATAGAACTGGAATAAATTTACACAAAAGTAAAGAATGTAGTAGGAAAAAAATTAAAGAAAAATATTTTTAATAAAAATTAAAAATAAAAATGAACTTTTTTCTCTTTCTGTATTCAAGAAAAATTAACCAAAAAGAGAAAAAAGAAAAAGAGATCGTTTGAAAATTTGAAAAAGTGAATACACTGTAGTACACTAAAATGGAAGTAAAAGAGAATTTGAAAAAATTTACATAAAAGCAAAAAACATAGTAAAAAATTAAATATTTTTAATAGAAATTGAAAGTAAAAATGAAGTTTTTCACTTTCTGCATTTAAGAAAAAGAAATGAAAAATAGAAAAAAGAAAAACAAGGAAATTGTTTGAAAATTTGAAAAGGGGAATACACTGAAGTAGACTAAAATAGAATGATGGAAGTAAGATAGAATTTGAAAAAAAATAAAAGTAAAAATAATTAAAAATAGTTTTAATAAAAATTGAAACTAAAAATGAATTTTTTCTCTTTCTGTATTCAAGAAAAAGAATGGTGTAAAAGAGAATTAAAAAAAAAAAAAGAAAATTGAATAGATGGACCTGCTAACAGATTGAAATAGGACTGAAATTACTTCGTTTTCCCCTGGATGTCAGATTATGTAGTGTTTTATAGTCCATAAACCAAGTAGGTGGTGCAACTTGTGTTTTTGAAGAGGGAGGATGGCCCAGTTAGGCGGGGCTCAGTGTAACAGCTCCATTCTCCACTATATGGTGCTGCTAGCCTACTGGGGTGAATTGTTGCTGCACTCGTAGGTGCGTATGCGCATGCTCAGGAGTGGTGAAAATGGCATCGCCCAGCTACCCACTTGCTAGTATGGGATCTCGTTCTCTCTGATCAGCAATCGCGCACCTGTCCTCTGTCTTCAGCTTTTGTCCATTCCCCACTTCTTCACTGTCTGTAACCAAACCCCAGGCAGTACCTCTCTCCCGAGTTTTGTCTCAGATGTGGCTGTTTTCCCCAGCCCCTTACTTCTGAAGGACTGCGGCTTTGACCTGTTCCGCCCCTCTGCATGAGGGTCTCACCGAGCAATGGCTGAATGTCGGCTGCACCTAGGAATGCTTGCTGGACCCTGCTGCTGCTGATGTCCAGAGGTTGCGGCCAGGTGCCAGCCCACCCAAGAAAAAGTTCGAGAGACAGTTTAGCAGCAGCTTTTTAGGGATTTTGGAAAATCACAACACGCATTTGGCACCAGGCTTCACACTTAATGAACCCTGTTCCAGCACCAGCGAATGTGGCCATTTTCTGGGGTCTGCTCGGACCAGGTGGCTTCAACAGTCTCTACCAAATGTCCTTCCAGCAGTGGAACTACTTTTCCCCATGTGGCCTGAGAACTTTCCGGACCCCACTCTGTTCCTGGGGATTCGCCCTTCACACTAGACCACCACCAGGTATCAAGCTGCGAAGTTGCAGACTCTGGGCTCCCCTTGTTTACAGTCTTAATGGGATTTAAGCCCTCTCCTCTCTCCCTTTTTAGTTTAGTCCCTGCGGCTGTTTCCAATTTCCCACTTTCTCTCCAGCTGCTTTTGGGGAGGGGTGCTTTTTCTGTATTCTCCTGCGCCCCCCCCCCCCCCCCCCCCAGTCTCTGTCCTCTCTCTACCTGCAAAGGCGGCTCCCTGCCCACTGCAGCTTCTCTCTCCTGGAGTATACCTCTCTGCGCCATGTACCTGCTGAATTCTGTGGTTCAGTTTGTGCAGATTGTTGTGTTAATCCTCCCATCAGTTTTCTAGGTGTGTAGGATGGTTTAGTGTTGGTCTGTCTGTATTTCATGGACGCAAGACACACAAAAATACTTGCATGCTGTTCTGCCATCTTGGCTCCTCCCCATTTAGTGTATTTTTAACTTCAGGAGTTCTTCATCTCAGATTGGTCCTTTTTATGTTTTTTTTTTAATCTCTTCGTTTAGTCTCATTGAGGTCCGTCACTCTTAAGTCCAGTGAGTATCTGTGTGACCATTATTTTAAGTTGTCTGTCAGGCATATTACTTACCTCTGTTTCATTTAGCTCTCTTGCTCTGACTTTGTCCTGTTCTTTCATTTGAACCATACTTGGTCTCCTCGTTTTGTCTAACTCTCTGTGGTTATTTCTCTGTATCAGGGAAGTCAGATAGGTCTCCTGCTATTGAAAGGAGTAGCCTTACGAAGAAGAGATCCTATAGTTGCCAGCAGTGCAGTGTCCCCTGTTCACCAGATCCCAGCCCTTCACAGGTGTCTCCTGGGTGTGTTGCATAAGCCCTGCTGTTGTGGCTGAGTTGCTTTTGCCTTCAGTCCAGTCATCTGCGATGGCTCTCTTTGCCTGTTGTGGGCAGGGTTTGGTCCCCGTGTTAATGGGCCATGCTGAGCTTGAGTTGTCAGACCAGCCATTTGCCAGAGATATGCTAGCATGGAACTGCAGGGTACTTTTCTTGTGTTTGCCTTTGAGATGTTTTTGTTGGTGGGTGTGCCCGCAGTCAGACCTAAAGTCTGTCCTCACCTGCATTTGGATTGGTATGTGTGGTTATTTTCCTCTCTTCTGGGCAGGAGTCACTTTAGAGTGGTGCTGCTCCCTAGTGGGGGCTGCTGGCACATTGCCAGGCTTGTGACCCTGCTTTGGATGGGTTCTGTCCAAAGGCATGTTGGAAGGGTTGTGTTTGCAGGAGAATACATGGGTGGGGCATAGAAAATTAGCAAGGTTTGCCAGATCTGCTGTGAGAGGGGACCTGGAAGGGAGGAGGCCTGCCTGGAGGGGGCATGTCTCCAGGAGAATGTCAGGGCAGGCTACACTGTTACCAAGTTAGGTAGTGAACGTTGATATTGCGCTGGTTCCCGCTGGTGTCTGTGTGTGTAAGCTGGGGTACAGGGGAGGGAAATAGTGCCTGACAGCTCCTTTGTTCCTGGAGAAGTCTCCCAAAGATCTCTGTGCCTCCAGTTCACGCTCTGAGACAGTAAACAATTATCCCCCGCCCCCCCCCCCAACCCCCAGTATATCCCAGGTGTTTTTCAAACTGCTGCTTCTATTCTGTATTGCTATGAGATGTTTGTTGTGCTGTCCTTTTAAGGCTGGGGACGCTGTTTTCTCTTACCCTTTGTCTCTCCCAGGCATTAAGCCCCCTGATTATAAGAACTTGGAAATTTGGGCCCCTCTGGTTTTCAAAGCTAAATATTAGGGAATTTGTGTTCTCAGTGTGGAGTCCCCAGTATGAGAGCCTGTTTTCCTCTCCTGTCTGATCTGGGGGCATCCCTCTCTCTGGTGGACCGTCCTGCAGTTCCATTTAGCTCCCTACCCTGTCTTCACCCTTCCTACCCTCTACCATGTGGCCTCTTCTCTGCATTTAGCTGTGGAGAGTCTGTTTTGCCAGTGTTTGGGTTGTTTTCAGGGTGATTTACACACATGTGGGTGTTTTTTAGTTGTATGCCTGGGACGAGGTGAGCTTAGGGTGAAGTGTTCTGATTTTTAAAATTTTGTTAAATGAGTGTATTTACTTTGTGAAAACCCACTGCCCTTTTTCCTGCATAAGTTGTATTTTAATAGAGTATGAAGAGCCACAACAACAGAAAAGGCCTGGGTAGGAGTCTAAAATCACTACCAGGCGGTAGTGAAATTGCTGACAAGGAGAGCCAGGACAAAAGATTGAATTATTGAATGTGGAGGACTTGGGAAATTAGGGGCAAGATGCTTGTGACAGGAGAGAAGGGATGTAGAGCAACTTCTTATGACAAAGTCTGTGTGGCTGCGGTGGGATGGATTGAAGATACAATGTTGCATCAGCTGCATGGCTATATCTGGTTCTGTTTCTTAGGTCAAAAAGGCCATTCTCATAGTCCAACCCAGCAAGGAGGTGGTGGTTTAATTTCATGTAGATACGGAGGAGACTTTGACAGCTCATTTCCTGACCTTGTTTAATTTTTACCTGTTAACCAGGCACTAGAACTCTGTACAATAGGAACCTAAAGCCTGCATTAGCTTACTGAGTATAGCATATGCAATGTAAACAAAGCTTTTGTTACAGCTTTGAATGTGGCTTTTCCTGGTCTGTGTCTCCTAGCAAGAGAAATGTAACAGGTATATAGATGATAATGTAAATGGATAAGTTCCCTACATGGCTTTTAAAGGATGGAGACAGGGGCACCTGACTGGCTTAGTTGGTTAAGGATCTGACTTTGGCTTCCACCCAGGTCTTGATCTCATGGTTTGTGAGTTACAGTCCTGCATTGGGCTCTGCCCTCACTGCATGGAGCCTGTTTCAGATTGGGATTCTTGGTTTCCCTCTTTCTCTGCCCCTCCCCCACCAGCACTCTCTTAAAAAAAAAAAGAGATGGAGACAATTGATTCTTCCTTATGGATTCACTGAAAAGTTTCTTTTCTCCTCTCTTTTTCGGAAAACTAGATTTGTGATCTTTGTGCCATTAATATCTATTCACTACCAAGTTATCTTGGTTAAATTAGAAAGGCCATTTGCCTCATGAATCAAAGGTTAAAAAAATGTTCTTAAATATATTAATCTCTAAGATTGCTTTCTAAATAGCATGGCTGAGTCATTGTTAGTGAGGATGGTAGAAAACTAAGGTCAAGGTTGCATTTTTTCCCTCCCATTTCTTCCTTCTCTTCTGGGTTGATTTGTGTTCCATCTTGTCCTGTATATTGCTTATCTGTGAAGCTTCATGAATTTCTAAATAATTTTTATTTCTAATGTGTTTTTTTTAAGTTCCAGAGATTATGTTGAATGTAGTCTGTCCTATAGTTATGACACCTCTAATGGATTATAAGTAATCCATTAAATAGCACATAGCTAAAGGGATCTTATAATTGGTCATGCAAATTGGGACCTTTGCGAATAAAAAGGGGTGTTACTAATTATGCCAGGCAGAAGGTCATAGCACTGCTGTTTTGGGCTAACTGGGATGTGTGGTGGTTCTTCCCAGAGTCCTTCTGTCAGGAATAAACCTTGTGAAGGCTCTCTTCTATCAGCAATGCTGCTTACCTGGCTTGTCCACTCTGGGCTGAATGATTCACAGGCATTACTTAGCTCGGTTCTCTCTCTACTGGTGAGAAACATAAGGCCTGATTACAAAAAAATAGCTACATGGCAGGTTTTGGATATTACTTTCCAATTCCTCCCCTTGGAGTCCTGGTCAAAACCCATAACTGAGTACCACTGACAGAAGAGCCTGTGTTCATATCTGGCCTAATTTTTCTTGTTTTCTTTTCCTAAATTTCATCTCTCAGAATCTAATGACTATTAGCAGACAAACCTCGGTCTTGGTAAAGGTAGGATTTTTTTTTCTTAATGACGAAGGTACGAATCCCTATAGCATGCCTTGTGTTTGCTATGCATCACTTAACACTGGGCCCAGATGCCTGTGGTGGCTCCTAATGCAAATCCTACCTCCTTCCTGCTTGATGTTTGGGTCAGATGACTCACTTCTTCATCTGTGTCCTCTGTTCTCCTAGGAGAGAGTTACTAGGAATCCAAGGGCTCATTCACCCTCCATCCTCTTGTGGGTTCTTGAACAATGGAGAAATAAAGACAGAAGTCAAATGAGGGTCATTATTTCTTCTTTAATACTGGCATATCTTCACTATGGTTCTGGGCCCACTGGACTTCCCACCATTTCCCCTAGGTAGTGAACTGAGTTCTGCAGTTAAAAACAAAGCCACTGGGCCTGCCCTTTTGGCTTTAAACTAGTAGGATAGAAGAATATCTGTGATTTCCAGTTGGTAGTTCAGGGAAGAAAGGCAAGTGAAAAGGAAAGGAAGAGTATAGCCAGAAGGAGAAAGATGAAGGCATGGCAAGAGGAAGGAGAGAGGAAGAAAAGGAGAGGATGAGGAAGAGAGTGGGATCAAGCAGTCAAAATATAGAGATAGGGAGCATGAGAGAATGGAATGGAGGCAGAAGGGAGAGAGGAGACTCAGTAATCACATAATTCTCTACCCATGATGGAAAATGAATGAATGATAGAGGTACTTCCTCCCAAATACCAACAAGTATTGGCAGTAATGCCTATTTTCTGCGTTAATGGGACGTATGGGGAGAAGGAGAAAGGGGCCTCTATGTTTTTCCCCCTCCACCGCCTCAGCCTAGGTCTCCATATGAAACTCCATTGTGTGCACCCTGAGACTACAGCTGGCTACAGAAGGTATTATCCATGCATACATTTGCAGCATCCTCGGGGCTACAGTGAAACCTTGGCCAATTGCAATGCCTTTCCAACATTGTCACTGAGGAATGTGAAGCCACATCTTTGTCACCTGTAAACTGCAAAACATTGGCTCTCGGTCTGCAGGAGATGGGTATAACACTTTTTATTTTAGATAAAGAAAACCTCCTTGTTGTTACTAGGTTGTGAAAAGGGAAGGTTGTGTGAGCATGATGGAGAACAATTCTTTGACATATTTGCAAATACAGTACTTTATTCTGAGATAAAACCAGGGAATGGTAGAGGATCAAGGATATTTCAAAGAAGCAAAATAAATTTCTTTCTCTATAATGTTCTTTCATTCCTACCTTCTATGGATTCAGAAAAAGAACTCTCAGAAATGACATACATAATTCAAAAGTGTTTTCTCTGCAGAAGGCAAGACTTGTTTCCCCCTCCTTCTAGGGCATGGCAGGGCAGGGCAGCTATTTTAGTCCAAGTGCAAGCACGAGGTCATGTTGAGGCTGAAGGCTTACCCTAGTGATTCCTCCAGAAGAGTCAAAGAGGCATTTGACGTGTACTTGCATGTGGCTAGGAATAACACAATTTCATTAAGTGCTTTTCCTTTAGATTCAAGCAGTAATGACAAGCATACTGTGTCAGGACACCAGGCCTACCATAGGAAGCCCAGAGTAACCAGGTCTCAGCAGGGAGGAGAAACACTGATATGAACAATGACAGGAGAAATTGTAGGTCTGAAACAACTTGTTGAAGTTCATATTCCATTAAGGAGTAAGAAAGATGACCTAGACTGGGCTATTTAAGATGAAAAAAATGTATTTTCAAAGTTTCCATTTGGTATGGAATTCTTACTGACACAAAATTTTTTCTTGTTGATTACTTTTATCCCCCAACACATAAGGAATTTGTTTTTCAAAAGAGACTGTGTATCTACCCATGGGCGAGAACTCTTTATTAGGACTGAACGATCTCCCAGATTAGGTAGATTGCTTGGGCTTGGATTTAATTTTCACCTCTCTTGGTCTGGTGTGGCGCTAATTTATTTCCTTTCATCAGAGGTTCTAGAATCTGTTTTTGTCTGAGGGAGTAAAAACCCAGTGCAGCAATAAAAACACCCACATCTTCATGGCCTTTTAATCTCTTGACTTATCAGGTCCCTGTTCGAATTTCACAGGCCTCTTGATTTCCTTTGTGTTTGGTTTAAAGTTGGCTTCTAGGCTGTAGCTATTTGTGCAGATTATTCTCTCTATAAGTGGACTGGGCTGCAGGGGGTGAGTGACAGTGGAAAGTCAGTCATACTCTGCTCCCCAAGCCATGCCCTGTGATGTGGGTCTGCGTCAACCCATAGGAAGGGCCACTTTTTTCTCTTTCCCACAGAGGTGCCATATGGACTAACATGTGGCCTGGATTGTTCCTGAGGTGGCGCATTTCAGTAAAGACCAGCCACAAATGGTAGGACCTAGAGTTCTTATAGCGGCCAGATTCTTAGGTGGTCACAGTTACATGAATTGATTACTCAGTTCAATTACATAAATTGATTACTCAGTTTGGTTAATCCTGAGGAGTTCAAAGTTCTAATTGCAGGGTAGACTTGGAACCACAGTATGTTTGGTACAAAAGAGTGCTTGCTCTAAAACCTCACTCTTGAGGGAATCTCAGTAATTTGGGGGTTAATTGAAGACCATAAATCCACCTGTCTATGGGTATCTGTATGATCTTCTTACCAAACACGGCTTTCGTTCGTCACGCAGGTGTTGTAAGCGAATAATACACGGAGGGATTACAAAACAGTGGGGCATGGTGAAGACTTGGCAAATCCAGGATTTCTCCATCTATACATAGGGGGTGGCCACTACTCACTCTGAGGGGATTGCAAAAAAGCAAACATGTAGTTGGAGGGGCTTCAGATCTTTTCAACTTTGCAGGAGGAACTGGAAATCAAGACATGAAATACACTGAATTTTAAATATTCACAGCCCTTTCAAATATTTAAAAATGTTATGCTAACATTGTGAGACTTTGTCCCCTTGTTGCTGCTGGCCTAAATTGTGAAAATGGGTTGGTTCCATTAGGTATTGGGTGTCAGTTTGTGACCTCTGCCTCTAAGAGATATATGGATGCCCTTAGAAGTTTGTCCTGTATTACTTTATAGTTGAATGGGAAGCTTCTCTGCTTTTACCGAGTTTTAAAGTAATGGTATCACGTATTCATCCCTCTATCTTAGGCTGGTTACATTACTTGAACTTGGCAGAGTAAAGATTGTTGTTGGTCATTTAAAGAAATTACTATTAGCCCAATTGCTTCCTAATTATCTGAAGCAAATGTCTCAATACTTTTCAGTGGTGTCCTCCACAGTTTATAAAGGAATTTAGGCCTGGGTGACTCATCTGACTCTTGATTTCAGCTCAGGTCATAATCTCATGGTTCCTGATTTTGAACCCTGTGTCAGGTTCTACACTGACAGCATGGAGCCTGCCTGGGATTCTCTTTCTCCCTTTTTCTCTGTCTCCCCTCTGCTCCCATGCACATGTGCTCTCGCTCTTCTCCCTCTCTATCAAAAATAAATAAATACACATTAAAAAAAAAATAAAGGGATGTAGGTTTGACACTGAGGAGAGAAGGACCAGAAGGAAATATTTAGTTTTCTTGAGAATGGGGCCATTCCGTGTGTATTGGCTTCAGGAGTGGGGATTTTATAAAGCAAACCATTTTAATATATGTTTCTAAGAAGAAATGTATGTTTTTGACAGAAATGCCACCTGTCTTAATGTCTGAGCACCCAGTGGCACTCTGCCAAGTTGAAAGCACATTTAGGCAAATTTTAATCAAGCTGGCATCTCACAGAACTGGCATGTACATGGTTCATAAATTTTATCTTTTTGCCTGAGGGAAATAAAGACATTTGACTGATACCATGGCAGAAAACCTTTTAGGGTTTTATGAAAGACTACTAAAATCTGAATGAAAACATGTTAAAAATTCAGTATTTCACATGATTTAATGTTTTATATTTTGAACATATGTTAGTACAAATAATTTAGTATTATACAATACAGTTGAATATTTTTCCACTGCCTCCCTAAGGAACTTGTGTACAGGCCCATGTAATGCTAGACCAGTGATGATAAAGCACAGAGTGTTCCCAGCTTCACTTTTACTCTCCTGCCCATCTTGCACACAGCAGCTGGCATGTATCTTCTGATAGATCCTGGCTTGGGTACTGTGTCATGCTGGCAGAGTAAGAAATCAGGAGCTAGCTCAATGGGACACCCCAGTTTGTGTGTCCTTTCTCACAGGGGAGGTGCATATTCCTCTGGGCCTGTTGGACACTGGCAAACATGAGCCTGGGAGCCCTAACGGTAAATGGGAAATCAAGAATTGCCTGATCCAGATTTGGCAAAGATCTCTGTGTTTTCCCTGTAGAACTGGTAGAAAGAGCATTCAGTTTTGAAAGTTGAAAGGTTTGGCAAATTTTGTCCGGACGAGGCTGTTACTTTGCAAATCTCTGACTTAACGTCACATTTCTATATAACATCTTCCAGTAGCTTCTCTTTAGATTGGGAATAAAATCCACTGTCTTTCCTTGAACTACACAGTTCATCTTGGGCTAGCCTCTGCCTGATTCTTCCATCTCATCCCCTGCTCCCCAGATCTTATTTCCCTCCTTTACATAGGCAAAGCTCTTTCTCACTTTTGGCTTCTTGTTGAACCTGCCTGTCCCTCTTTGGAGATGACTCTTTGCTCATTTCTTTGGCTTCTTTTCGTTTTGGGCTTTGACTCACATTTGACCTCTCCTCAGAGACGTTTCCTTTGGTGACTCCATCTCCAATACCCCACTGTGCCATCGCTCTGTTGAATTTTCTTTGTAGCACTTATGTGAACTAATCTTACTTATTATTTGCTTCTCCATTAAAATGTAAGCCTTAGGAGGGTAGGACTTTATTATACCTCAGTGCTCTATTTTCAGATTCCAGGACAGTACCTGGCATGATGTTATTGCTCAGAAGTACTCGTGGGATGAATTGTAATCTGCACACTGTCCCCGCCCCCCCCCCCCAACCAAAGGGGCTTGACTTGCAATCTGTTTTATTTTTTATGGGATTATAATTTTATTATTTGGCAGGATAGGGGAGAACAGGGTTACAGGGTGGTGAAGAAATGGGAAAATAAGGGAATGGGGAAATTAGCTACATGATTTGAGCAGTGATCACAGCATTGCCTTAAAACCAACAAATAAAAACAAAAAAAAAGCAAATATATAACACTTAAAAGCCAGACTCGAATATAACTTTACAGTGGATGTGGGGGTGTGAGTCATGTACACCCAAAGCTTTATCACCATAATTCTAACAAGAGTGGGAAGGCTGATGACGTTTTTACTGAGCATGAAATAAACATAAGGGGCTTCAAGTTTGCTTTGAGCCAATTCACATGGCTGATAAACGCTGTTCTGATAGATGAAGGGGAAAACATGTTCGAGATGCTAAGCAACCAGCCATAGAGCCCATAGCTAGATTTTTTAAAAGGATCTTCTTCCACCAGCCTGAAACTCTGTGATGATCCATGTATTTGTTTATGAATGGCTCATCAGGGACCAAGGGCAAAAGAATCAATCTTTTAAACATCAAACAGAAGGAAAATTATATTTCTTATCTGTACCCTAAGACATGTTGGGCAGGAGATGTTCCATGAAGCTGATGAAATTTTAACTAATGTGGTAAATAATCCATTGAGATTTAACCCTCACTGATCATCATCTTCATTGTTACCATGTAGCAGAAAATGTTCCTCTTGACAGAAAAACATGAAATAAGAAAGTACAGCTAGAAATGTTCATGTTCCCAAACAGTGACTCATAAGATCCTCTAGTTCTCTCTTCAAGACCTGAATCAAAAGACAGAAAAAGGGGTTTCTGTGGTCGAGAGACTTTTATCAACACTAGTCCACAGGAGCAGACCAAATATGGGGAAGGGCAGGGCTCATGATGACATTTTGGTCTATTTCTCATCTCATCTCTTGAACAATACTAAATGTGATCTTATCTAGGAAACATATTGTATTTCTGTGGGGGCATAAATTGCCTTCCTGTCCTCTATTCATAGCACTGATTACAGGCTTCGTAGAGAGCTGAATTTTGAATTCATGGCAGAGTAAGGGTAGTAAATGGGGGCAAAGGGGTCAGAAGACAGCCTGG
Source organism: Panthera uncia (assembly GCF_023721935.1). NCBI lineage: Eukaryota > Metazoa > Chordata > Mammalia > Carnivora > Felidae > Panthera > Panthera uncia. The sequence continues at coordinate 44,158,234 of NW_026057577.1, read as the reverse complement.
GATAGAGGTGAGCGAAATCAGTAACCAGCATTTGGGTTGTGACATTGACCTAACTCGCTGTTACTTGGTAGAATCTTGGGGATCTTGGACCTTTATTCACTTCATCAGTTGGGATGGGCTAAAATGTGCTGCTGTAGTAGTGACCGTGGATTAAACAACAAAGATTTATTTCTTGTTCATGCCGTGTTTCCACTGTAGGTCAGCTGGGTGCTCTGCTCACCATTGTCACTCAGGGTCCTAGGCTAATGGAGCAGCCAACATCTCAAAGGTTGCCAACCACCATGCTTGAGGGGAAAGTGCCCTATAAAGGGTCTTGCCCTAATTGTTCTTGTTCAGAAATCACACAAGGTGCTTCAAATCAGAAACTCATTGAATAGTACTCATTGTGTCTGGCTCTACCCAACCACAAGGGGCACAGAAAGTGTAATCATCAACATAACTAACGACATTCACTTAGTATCGTTGTGTGCTTGTTTTTGGCACAGATTGATTTATTAGTGTAGAGAGAATAGGCTGATTATTAGAGAATGTTGTCTTTCATTTTGGACAGCTTTGCTGAATTATCACTGTGTCATCACTCATTAGCTACCCACAGAAATGCATACATTTCAATGTAGGCCAACATGGTTCTTGTGAGGCTTGCCCACTTTGTAGGATATTGGTGAGCCTTCAAGATGATGTTTTCAAATTGGCGAGTACTGGTTGTAGTGATGTTGATTATGATATAGCAAGTTGACATGGGTTTTATAGTTTGCTTCCCAATGTAATTTTTGTTTAGCTGGTAATTCAACTAAGCAGTGCTCACTAAACCATCAGTCATGAAGTCACAACCGTCTCTAGAAGCTCTCCATTCATTTGCCAGTGGTGGCTTGCTAACTTGGAACACATAAGTAGGGTTCAGTCCTGAGAATAACAAAAGCACAGACTTAACTACTATCCAGTAGCTTCTGGAAGAAGACTTACTGACTCAGCACTGTCTCTATAAGGTGACTAGTGTAGAGCCAAATACAGTGTTAAATGTGGATGAAGGCACTTAAATTTAAGCTTAATTAGGCATAAACCCTTAAATCCTGTCTTCTGCTCTCTGGTGCCTTGGTCATTGAGGTTGGTCCCTTAGCTGTTATCTACCCCAACTGCATGGATTCCCTTATGCTGACCTCAATTCCCCATAGGTTTTTCCCTCAGTAAATAGCAACTGTGTACTTGGTGACCAGTTTGTTTTTGCCCTTATGTATTAAAAGACAGATCTTCTGCATGAGGATTGTGGGTTCCTTCCTATAAGGTTGTGTACCCTCCCTTAGTTATTTCCAAAAAACACTGCCATTCAGTTCAACATAAAAATTTTTTCTATTTTCCTCAGGTTAACACTGTCAAATAAGGCTAACTGGGTGAGGTTTCCTTCTGCACAGGTTAGACTTTTGGCCAGCGTTGGACTGGTTTGTCTGAGGAAGAAAGGAATATGAGTGTGCTTTTCCTACGTGGCTTCAAAAAGCCAAGTCTGCTTTGCCTGCTTTTTATGTAAACAGTTGCACCTGCTTCTTTGATTCTGTTCGCACCCCTGCTCCCAGGTCACAGATAGAAACTACTGATAAAGAGACCTTGTCCCCTAGCAACAAACCATATCCACTTTTGCCCCTATGGGAACATTCCATTCACCTGCATGGCCTCAAATTAATAAAGGCATTTACGAAAGTCATGAGGGTGAATATAAGGAAGGCACATTTCTTGTTAGGTAAGCAAATGATGTGACTGGAAACATGGGGGAGAGGATGTGTGTATTTGTATGTATGTGTGCATGTAAGTGGATGGATTAGATAAGGGTGATTGTTTACCAAATGATTCTATAGTGTAATGTGTAGATAATGAGCATAGCTTTGGGAAATGTAATCTGGCTTTCTATAAAGGCCAGAAGATATATTATTAGATGTGTTTTGCTGAAAGGATTGTCCTTGCAAAAGGTTTTGAGGTAATATTTTAAGAAATCTTTTTAAGGAACAGGCAATTCTCTCTTTTCTTACCCTTTCTCAGAATGGAAAAGAAATAGGAAGTAGCATCCCTGTATTTGTTTTATCCAAATCTTTGTAGGGGAAAAATCAGCTACTATTTCTTTATACCGCCTACTTTTTGAAGCTCATTTAAAAAATACCTTATGTCTATAACAGTATTCTGTTTAGGCTACGTTCTCCAAAATCTTAGTATGAAACAGTATTTTTTCTTACATATATTTTGTAACTCAGATGTCTGTAAATGGAAGACCACATATGTCTTTATTTTAACACTTAGAATGGAAGCCACCTCAAGACAGAAGTTCTATCTTCACTAGCGTAATCCCCATATAGTACACGCCCAGTTGATGTCTTTTGTTTGTTAGAATGACTGAAAGCAGACCCAGGACACCCAATAGGAGGAGAATAAAAGCCCCTTCCTTCCTTCCTTCCTTCCTTCCTTCCTTCCTTCCTTCCTTCCTTCCTTCCTTCC